>NC_091118.1:3122910-3435410 GCF_040183065.1 Periplaneta americana
CTGCTCAGTAGTTTTCGTGGCTCATTATTATTTCGAACAGCTCAGCAATTTTTCAGGGTTCTTTGTAATTTCATACCGCTCAGCAATTTTGCATGTTTCATTATTTCGAACTGCTCAGCAATTTTCCGAGTTTCACTATTTCGTATTGCTCAGCAATTTTGCGTGTTTCATTATTTCGAAATGCTCAGCAATTTTCGGGATTCATTATTATTTCGAACAGCTCAGCAATTTTGCGGGTTTCAGTATTTCGAACTGCTTGGTAATTTTCGGACTTCATTATTATTTCGAAGTGCTCAGCAATTTTGCAGGGTTGTTTATAATTACGTACTACTCAGCAATTTTTGGGGTTCGTTATTTTGAACAGCTCAGCAATTTTGCGGGTGTCATTATTTCTTACTGCTCAGCACTTTTGCGTGTTTCATTATTTAGAACTGCTCAGCACTTTTCGGCGGTCATTATTATTTCGAACTGCTCAGGAATTTTGTGTTTCATTATTTCCAACTGCTCAGCAATTTTTTGCTTGTTTAAATTTCGCTCAGCACAATTTTCTAGCAGAAAAAATTTTCACACCTAGGTGTGAAAAAATATAGAAATTTTTAGAAAAAATTTCACACCTAGGTGTGAAAAAAATTATAAAATTTTGAGAAATAATTTTCACACCTACGTGTGAAAAAAATATAAAATTTTTGGAAAAAATTTCACAACCTAGGTGTGAAAAAAATATAAAATTTTTGGAAAAAATTTTCGCACCTAGGTGTGAAAAGAAAATATAAAATTTCGAGAAATAATTTTCACACCTAGGTGTGAAAAAAAAAATATAAAATTTTGGAAAAAATTTTCACACCTAGGTGTGAAAAGAAATATAGAATTTTTGGAAAAAATTTTCACACCTAGGTGTGAAAAAAAATATAAAATTTTTGGAAAAAATTTCACACCTAGGTGTGAAAAGAAAATATAAAATTTTTGGAAAAAATTTTCACACCTAGGTGTGAAAAAAAATATAAAATTTCGAGAAATAATTTTCACACCTAGGTGTGAAAAAAAATATAAAATTTTTGGAAAAAATTTTCACACCTAGGTGTGAAAAGAAAATATAGAATTTTTGGAAAAAAATTTTCACACCTAGGTGTGAAAAAAAATATAAAATTTTTGGAAAAAATTTCACACCTAGGTGTGAAAAAATATATAAAATTTCGAGAAATAATTTTCACACCTAGGTGTGAAAAAAAAATAAAATTTTTGGAAAAAATTCACACTTAGGTGTGAAAAAAAATAAAATTTTGGGAAAAATTTCACACCTAGGTGTGAAAAAAATAATTTTGGGGGAAAAAATTAACACAGGAGTAAAAAATTAGTTTTTTTATTTTTTGCTTGCAGTTTCCGTAGTGTGGAAGAAAAACACCGTGATACCACTGGAATGCAGACAGGTTGCTGGAAATAAAGGACAATAATTAGTACTTGTTAATATTTCTATAAGTAATCAATTTATTTGTTGCCTTATTGTTTAATAGAATTTCGAATTAATGTAGAATATTTTAGGCAGAGTCAAATATGGTTAATTAATATTTAAAAAATTTGACATGAATACTAATAAAGAATACATCAATTTGAAGTTAATATAATTGTTTTATTGTTGCACGTTAATATTTGAAGACCTCCCTCAGAGAACGTTGTATATCATATGCAAAAGCCGTTGATATACAACGTTCTTGTGGGAGGTCTTCATTTGTTTAAATCCTAAAATTATATTAGTCGAATCGCTAAAAGTGTTAAATTTAAAAGAGGTTATGTACCAACTGTGAAATGTTGCGTCGTGTCCCATATGATTGATTATCCCATAAAATTTTGAAATAATCCATTGAAATGGAAAAAACCGCAGACGAAGATACAGCCATAATCAAAGAACTTGCTTATAAATACAGGGTGGAAGCGAAATAGCCCTCAGATTCTCCAGAGCGAATAGCTCTGTTGTATATAACAAAAAAGTGTAATACCATATCTGTGGAAATACGTGAAGAAAGAGGCGGCCATGTTGCAAGACTGCTGAAACCTCCAACTTAATCTTCTAATAATTAATTAACCTGACATTTAATCCCAAAGTTAATAAAGGGTTCCTATTCGTTTAGATTTACCCTGTCGTCCTTTTCAATCTACAGGATTATTTCACTTCCACACTGTATAGACATACCCATGAATTGAAGATGAAGAAGCAAATAACATGAAACAGAACGCATAATGAATTATGATGTTTTAAATACATTCAGCCCTTAAATTTAACTTAATCTTGACACATCCTCTGGCCTTCTACTTCTTAATAATGTACAGAAAAACCCTGCCATGAATCGTTTTGATCAGGAAGGTAATCTGGGTGTCGAGGTAGTCAAGTGATAACACACATTCACTGAAAAACACAACTATTTATTACAGCATGCAACATAAATTCGTAGCACATAACCGTTCTATACAGTTTATTCACCCCTCAAACGTCACCCAACAATGGCCGCCTTCGTCGTTGATTCCATACTGTTTAAATCCGTTCTACTGCAAAAACTTGATTAAACATAGATCGAAACCAACTCACTGAACTGATGAATTCTAGAGGCAGGCTTTTAGGTATTTCACAACTCGAGTAACGATCCACCAAAAATACAAATACCGACCAGAATTTCACCAGAGTTGACTGAACACAAATCCGTCTGGAAAATGGTAGCAGCTCAAACTAATAAGTACATCCCAAAACTCGCCGCTAAACTCCACCCGAATATCTTCTACAATTCACTTGTAGGTTCCCGCACACCGATTACTATTCTGCCCCAGGCAGAACTATCGAACCCGGTCCCTGCCCGCGCAACAGCTCGCACTCTGCCACGCGTCTGACCTCCACGAGCCCAACCGTTAGACTCACGCTACTTTTCGCGATGAAACTCGCTTCACAGACCAAATCTAAATCACACCACTGTCTTGACCAATCAGCAAGCATTATTACAAAATGATTAATTGTCCCCGGCTCAAAAAATTTATGCTCCCTCGGTATCAACTTATCATAGTTTATAGGAACAGAAACAGAGCATAAAAAAAATAGAAAGGCCATCTACGAGAAGTAAGAAGAACTAGATCAGAAAGAAAAAACTACAAGCCATCTATGAAAAGTTAGAATAATTAAAACTAACAGAGAAAATATGAGGATAGAAAAAAAAACTAAAAGAAAGGTGTGCCGAAATATAAACGGCACAATCTTAGTAAACAAATGTATCATTGGTACTTGTTCAGGGAAATTATAGCGCTGAGTATAATGTTGGTATTCACGTATCTTGAATCTTGCTAGCTTTTGGCTGAGTTACGACTGAAGTGTAAATTAAGTAGTAACTGACAAGAAATAGTGCGTTCTCTACCCACTTAACCCTTAAATTGGCAATACTTCATTTCTGACACTAGTTTATTAAACCTTGTCGGATTGTAAAGAAAACAACTATCGCAATGTCCATATTTTATATGTATTGTGAAATTTTAGTTTTCCTACCAATTTTTTTTCTATTGTGCTATTAAAATTATAGCATATAGCCTATTAAACTGTTGTATCCTATAGGGTACATTGTCAATTTAAGGGTTAAGTGAAATTGGAAAAATCTGTTTCAAATATCGAGATAATTTGCAAGAAATATTAAGATAAGCAGGTTGGCTAGAAAATACATTAAATGAATCAGCCATGCATATCACAATTCATAAATATTGATCGCTAATTAATTAAAAATATCTGTTTATCTCTCCTAGTATAGCACATTGAAACGGAGGCGTGTAGTTGAATTATTCACAATTATAAAAAATCTCAACTGTTTGAGGTAACCATGGTTCTGATAGACAAGATCTGGTTTATGAGGATTTCTGTTAACAGCATTTGTTCCGTGAATATTTACGTATCCATAGAAACAAAGTTATAACATTAGCAATGTATTAAAAAGTGCAAAACGAATTCTCTAGTTCGTGTTTCAACTGTTAATTGATCACGCGTATCCATTGATACCGAATAAAATCATAAAAGTAATGCATGCACTCACTATATCTAAACGTTACGTTACCAAATACACACGAGGTGTAGGCTAAGGGGCATACATACGTACAAATATTTTCATACGTGTTTAGAAAAAAATTAAATGCAAAAGAACGTCATATTTACTTTTTCCCTTGCTGTAACAGTTTTCATTTAAATGTGAGACGGTCTAATGTTTTATGAATGATCGTACTATGAAACGCCTCACAGTTTAGGCTACACGCACGTCTTTCGCTCATATGTTCTGCAGCGTAAACATTCTGCCTCCGTTGAAAGTTGTTGACCTCGCAGAAAACTCGCCAATATGTGACGTAATGAATGGATTCATTACTGTGATGTTTATGAATGATGAAACACCCGTCACGTCAGACTACACGCACGTTTTTCGACGTAAACATCGAAGGTGGTTGATCTTGCAAGTATTTACGTAATGGAAGGATTCAATTTGCCGATAGTTGTTTAAAGACACGGAACAGCAGGAAAATGGACGAACTTTATGAGGGATCTTATCCCGGAAATTTAATCGCTGCCTTAGACGAATGTTCGTTGCTGTGCACCAAAAACTTCGCGATGCAGTATCTCCTCGTCCTTGGATCGAGGCCCGTGGACCGTAACGTAATGCTGATTCTTTTCGTAATATGATGTAACTTTTCCAATAATTTTCTACATGAGATAAAATATTTATATGCTTTGTTAACAATAGAGAAGTGCCGTATTTTTATTTTTTTCTTGTTATTTTAATTTAAAGTTTTGTATTGTGAATTGTTAAAATTTTTACATGGTTTGGAAATGAATGGCAAAACTTTTATGAAGTATTTTAAAGCATTTTTTATATAACATTACTTAAAATATTTGTTTTATTGCAATGTAGCATTGTTAACAAGAATACTAAAATACTTGTAAAGTAAATTCGAACCTGTTAAAAAGTACAAATGAACAATAAACGTAATCCCATGTGTTAATTGAAAAATTTATCACAAAACCTGTTTATGTGCGGATATACGACAAATTATTTGGTTATCTGTTAGGAAGGAAGACCATCGGAAGCCTGGACCTCCGCGTAACTAGTAAGGCGTTGTTAGGAAGCAGTGCGTGCAGGACGTACAAACGCGGTACTATTTCTTCTATAAAAGTCACTTCGAAAATAAAGAATCTATTTATATCATGTGGAACAGTATAATTCCTGTTGTAATTGAATACGGGAGACGTATCGATTGATAATAATGAGTGATATGCGTTGTAATATAAACACAATAATGCAACGCAAGTAGAAACAATAAATTGTATATTACGTAACACCAATAAATTGAATGAGATGTTTTAATTGGTTCTGTAATTACGAATACGTGAGATGTATCGATTGATGATAATGAGTGATATACGTTGTAATATAAACACAATAATGAAACGCAAGTAGAAACAATGAATTGTATATTACGTAACAACAATAAATTGAATGAGATGTTTTAATTGGTTCTGTAATTTCGAATACGTGAGATGTATCGATTGATGATAATGAGTGATATACGTTGTAATATAAACACAATAATGAAACGCAAGTAGAAACAATAAATTGTATATTACGTAACAACAATAAATTGAATGAGATGTTTTAATTGGTTCTGTAATTTCGAATACGTGAGATGTATCGATTGATGATAATGAGTGATATGCGTTGTAATATAAACACAATAATGAAACGCAAGTAGAAACAATGAATTGTATATTACGTAACAACAATAAATTGAATGAGATGTTTTAATTGGTTCTGTAATTTCGAATACGTGAGATGTATCGATTGATGATAATGAGTGATATGCGTTGTAATATAAAGAGAATAATGAAAAGCAAGTAGAAACAATGAATTGTATATTACGTAACAACAATAAATTGAATGAGATGTTTTAATTGGTTCTGTAATTTCGAATACGTGAGATGTATCGATTGATGATAATGAGTGATATACGTTGTAATATAAACACAATAATGAAACGCAAGTAGAAACAATGAATTGTATATTACGTAACAACAATAAATTGCATGAGATGTTTTAATTGGTTCTGTAATTTCGAATACGTGAGATGTATCGATTGATGATAATGAGTGATATGCGTTGTAATATAAAGAGAATAGTGAAACAAGTAGAAACAATGAACATGAGTAAATATAATATATGTATTATATTTTGAGATGTCTGTTGTAATAGAATTACGTTGTAAAAATGTTACGATATTGAAAAGCACGTAGTAACAACGCAATGTATATTACGTAACATCAATGAATATTTACGTAATAGCTTGAGACGTTTGTATTCGCTATGTAACCGTAAATATTAAGGTAATAGGTGAAGTACATTGAATGCACGGCCCCTCAACCCAAGTGTCTTTAACGCGTGTAAAAAGGATAATTTTTTGGGGTGTATTGGGTTATTACAAGATACGTAAACCACAGTCTCATTAATACGAGTTGAGATGTCGCTGTAAAGAGCAGAGAAGACAGAAGTGGAGATAAATTTGAAATTTCTAGGTTGGCAATACCGATGACGGCACATTTGATGTCGCTGTCATCGCAAGACTTTTGCCTATATAAGCAATGAACTCGTAGGGGTGGCTGGTCGGGGGTGGAGGGAGGGCCAAAGTTAGACCCAAGTGTCTTTAAGCCCGAATGAAAAGGATAACTTTTGGGTTGTAGTGGGTTATTACAGATACTTAAACCAGACGGGCAGAGCAGAGATACGGGCCCCCCCCCCTTCAGTTCCTGCGGCCTTGTACCGCCATTTCCACGGGAACATAACTGGATTTTTGCCTTCCTTTTCTTCTCTTTTTATTGGTAAGTATCTTTACTTCTCACGCATTATACACATAATATGTGATATACAAGTGACTACTGTATGTGCAGTGTTCATTTCGTGTACAGTGAAGTTTCTATACGTCGTATTTGACCATAATTTCAATGACATGTGCAATTTCCTACGCTAATATCGTGTCCTAAGGACGAATAACTCGTAAAAAAAAGACATCTTTTTAACTATAACCTTAACTTTATCTAGTCTTCGTAAATATTTTGTTGACAGTCTATCGTCGTTCTTGACCAAACATTCTATCGTATTTTAAACGTCAATTTCATTTTACAAGCACGAAAAACTCATAATATAAAGCATCTTTTTAACAATAACCTTAACTTTATCTAGTCTTCGTAAATATTTTGTTGACAGTCTATCGTCGTTCTTGACCAAACATTCTATCGTATTTTAAACGTCAATTTCATTTTACAAGCACGAAAAACTCATAATATAAAGCATCTTTTTAACAATAACCTTAACTTTATCTAGTCTTCGTAAATATTTTGTTGAGAGTCTATCGTCTCCTTGACCAAACCTTCTAGCGTATTTTAAACGTCAATTTCATTTTACAAGCACGAAAAACTCATAACATAAAGCATCTTTTTAACTATAACCTCAACTAAATCTAGTATTCGTAAATATTGTGTTGCAAATCTATCGTCGTACCTACCTACAACCCTTCGTGTGATTTTAGACTCATTTCACAAGCACGAAAAACTCGTAATATAACAGATCTTTGAACCATAACCTTAACTTCATCTGCTATTCGTAAATACTGTCTTACAATTCTACCATCGTCTTTGACCGTGAGCTCCGCGCGCAAATTTCATTTTTCAGTGACAAGAACACCCGTAGTATACTCCTAAATCATCTTTTATCAACCTCATCTGCTATTCGGAAATATTGTGTTATAACTGTGTCGTCCTGAGGACATCTACTTGCAGATATCGCATAACCAAAAGTAGATCGCATTCAGAATATGATAAGACTTTCTTGTGTTAAATTTCAACGTACCTCGTTAACATGTTTTGACCTATTTATGGGTCATCTTCAGAACTGGTCGTTGTTGGTCTTGGCGCCACTTGTTCTGTTTCCTGTGAGGGTGTGTTCCTGTGGTATAGTGTAGAGTTAAAAAGTGTATGTGTTTCGAAATTGAGTTGTGTGTTGAGAATATCGTTGGGGTGTGTTTTCGTGTGTCTGTATATTTCATATTGTTCTAGTGTGTTGAGTTTCTGGCTTTTTGGTTGGATGTGTAGTATTTCCATGTCTGTGTTGATGTCTCTGTAGGTGTGGTTAGCATTTGTGATGTGTTCTGCATATGTGGAGGTGTTTTGTAATTTTGTTGTGGCTGTGATGTGTTCTTTGTAACGTGTTTGAAATGATCTGCCTGTCTGTCCTATGTAGAAGTTGTTGCAGGTGTTACATTTGAGTTTGTATACGCCTGTGTGGTTGTATTTGTTTGTTTGTGTGTTGAGATGTTTTTGTAGAGTGTTATTTGTTCTGTATGCGATGTCGTTGTAATTTAATTTCTTGAATGAGGTTGCAATTTTATGTGTGTTTTTGTTTTCGTACGTTAGTGTGACGTATTTTTTGTGTTGTATTCTTCTGTTTTTTGTGGTTATGTTTTGTCTTACATATTATGTTCTCTATTATGTTAGGGTTGTATCCGTTTTCCTGTGCTATGTATTTGACTGTGTTTAGCTCTTCGTTGTAATCCTGTTGGTTCATTGGTATGTTGAGTAGTCTGTGTACCATTGTTCGGAATGCAGCTTGTTTGTGTTGTGTGGGGTGGTTGGATGTGTTCTGTGTGTGTGTTGTTGGTTTTCTGTGTACTTTGAACGTGTATTTGTTGTCTACTTTTGTTATTGTGATGTCTAGAAAATGTATGGATTTAACACAAGACGCTAAACTGGAGAATTCCCATGGTATCTTTGAACAGTGCCGTTACATTTAGCGTCAAATTTAAGGAAATACACAATCTCGCCAACATAAGAACACGACGTTGGTGTGTGGCGTCGTTGGAGGGAGAAATTTATTTATTTATTTATTTATTTTCTCTCTCTATCTCCTTCGTTCTGTTAGCTACAAGCCTAGATCATATATGTGACAGATAACTCCTCGCTACGTTAAAATCGGCAGCACTTTGAAGAGAACAACCGCCAGGATCGCCACCCGTCCGCCGTAAACGATCACGAGATGGCAGCACAGTCGCTAATGTAATTCACATGGGTATTATGACGTGACTCCTTATGTAACAACTAGATGGCAGCGTAGTAAACCTGACCTCAAAGCCTATAACCCCGACATATCTGTTACATATATGATCTAGGCTACAAGGTATATTTGCGCAAATATATTGAAGTAGATTACGTGACTTAGATGAGAGTCTCGAGACAAAACAGTTTTGCTATATTTCGTTTTTTATTAAATGTTAAGCACAGAAACGGCATTTCGTAATTTTATTTAAATAACAAGCCAAACAAATTATCTTTGCATCAAAAACGGATGCTCCCTGGACCAAATTATCGTATTTTATAATTGTTTGAATGCAACAGAAGCCAGAAGTCTTGCACTTTACTAATGCAGTGAATTATTTAAGAATATAGTCGCGAATTTTACTACCATCATTTCGACTGTGTTTTGTTTGGCACGGCTCGGTACGGCCCGGTGACTATCGACATTGCTCTGCCGTGGGTATTATCCAGTTGTTCCACACAAGAAAGTCTTACCATACATATTCCGAATTGATACAGTGTTAAAAGTTGTGTAATCAAGATGTAAAATCTATTCCATTAGTTACTCCTAACATTCCAGAAGCTGTCCGGGTATAAACATTAATTCTACAACTGCATAAAACGACGATCTGCGTTTGAGCGGGGATAAACACATCGCTGAAAACATTCAAAACTATTACTGGTTGTAGGAAGGTCAACTCAAATATTGAAGTTATGGTCAAAAACACAACATCTTTCACGTTTTACATCCTTGAGCAATTCACTCTGCACACACAACTTCACTGCACAGTACAGTACAGTCACATAATGTATATTACCTAGTATGTGTAATAACACTATACAAAACAAAAAGTAAACGAACTTACCAATAAAAACAGAAGAAAATGAAGGTAAAAATGAGGTAATTATATGGATTACATATGCAACAAAAACGAATCTTACTTAACTAGAGTAATCAATCCAATTTAAACCTTTATGTCACCGGCCACACGTAATCCATAACATTACCCACTCCTCTTACGCCCCATGAAAATGGCGGCACAAGACCGCAGGAAGGATGTTGCGTGTGTCTCAGAACAAATAGACTGTACATAAACGATTCCAAAACTTCTTTCACGCTAATACCTGCACAAAAACGCAGCAATCCTAGACAAGTTGCTTGTGGCCGAGCGCCAATATTCCAGCAACATCATCTAAAAATTAACCGTGTTTCTGCACGTGACAATGACCAAAGTTTTCGATTCGTCATGTACAATCTACTTTTCCCTCACACGCAACGAGTCTGCAACCCCTACATTTTTGTACCTTTATTTTCATGGAGATACAAAACCGGATGTTTATCTCCCAGTTGTAACCAGTGAAAGTCCGGTTATGATTCCATAAAAATAGAGCAACAAAAACGAGGGAATTGCAGAGAGGAGAAAGGATCACCAACCCACCACTGTCACACAGTGAGGGCAAAGCCCCGACGTCCGTCACGTCTTGTCCAGGGATAAGTGGATTATTGCCGCGAGGTCAGTGCCGCACGTACCAGGGCACAGAGGCACATGTCCCGAAGGTCAGTGGTGCATGTCCGGATGGTCAGCAGCATCTAACCTCGACGTCTATGGAGGATAGTGAAGACAGGATCTCTGTACCTGCAGTCAGTGGTTCATAACAGCGTGGTCAGTGACGCATACACCGGCGGATAGAGGCGCTTTACTCAAAAGAGAAACGCATATCACAACGGACATGGCGCGGTCCCGAAGGAATGAGGCGCTCGTCTCAACGGCCATTGGCGCACGTACCAGCAGTCGCAGAACCAGGTCCCACAAAGTCTGTCTGGCTCTAACCGCTTCGTCAGTGGTCCAAACACACTGCGGACAGTGACTTAAAGCCCTTGTCAGCGATATGGAGTAAGGACCCTGCGGAGAGAGGAACATGTCAAGTCAAGGGCATTTCTGCCAGAAATATGTGGCTAATAGCCGTCAGGTCAGTGGCGCATACACCGGCGGACAGTTGCCCATGTCAGCAGACAGCGGTGTATGTGCCTGCAGTCAGTGGTTCATAACAGCGTGGTCAGTGACGCATACACCGGCGGATAGAGGCGCTTAACTCAAAAGAGAAACGCATATCACAGCGGACATGGCGCGGTCCCGAAGGAATGAGGCGCTCGTCTCAACGGCCATTGGCGCACGTACCAGCAGTCGCAGAACCAGGTCCCACAAAGTCAGCGGCGTATAACCTTCACGTCTGTCTTGCTCTACTCAAGAGTCTTTAAGCCCTAATGAAAAGGATAACTTTTCTTTTAGGAAAATTTACTTTTCTCTAACATAGCAACTACGCAATAACAGGCAAACATCGCACAACCAAAGCTGAATACTACTGAAAGTATTCTTTTACCTACTTCTAAGGCTTCAGAAACTGTCAGCATCCACAACTAACGATAAGTTTGTTGTTTGTAAGCGCTCCATCATCATTCAATATTGTAAACAAAGTGTATGAGTTGTTTTTGGGAAATGTACTTCCTGTAGCAACTATCGAAAATACATCAACCACATCTACTACTTGCAAATATCGCATAAAAAAAGGGCTATTCCATATGAAATCGATATTTTCAATACTTTCTTATCAACGTGCCATCAGTAAAAAATACGTGTTTATTTGTACTTTCAATGCTGAATCTAACCATGTATTTTAAAAATATTTTTTCGTGGGCAAAGGCGTCTTAATGAAGAAAAATCTAAATTTCTCAATTTCCTTAAAAAGTAAGAAAAACTGTTTACATGTCAATATAAACTTTAGGGTGAAAGGGTTTCGGAGCCACAACAGTTTAAAGTTGCTAATTTTATAAAAAATACGATAAATTTAAATATTATTAATTTAATAGTACATTATGCAACGAGCCTATAATGATAGTAATTAAGAAGCGAGTATGGATGTTTATGAAACTCGCTTGTGCTCGTTTCATAATTTTCATACGAGCGTCTTAATTACCATTAGAGGCGAGTTTCATACGACTTTTTATGCTCGACCATATTTCCAACTTGAAATTATTCATTTTATTTGTATCTAACTGACCTTGAGCAATACCTCGTAAATTGTGAGATGTGCGCAGACGCGAAAGTATTGATTTTTTCCGAGGAACAGATGTCCACATTGACCTTGATAGCCTATAAGAACCTACAGAATAAACTAAATATTAACTTTCATATAACATTGAAATTAAATTAGACATTGAAAAAAGAGATGACAAATTGAATTTATTTGAATATTATTTACAATTAACGCTAATTATTATAGTAACAGAACATAACCTTCTGCGACAGTATTGGATTTCCAGCCTCCGTGACTTTTCGCTAATTCTCTTTCGATTGCATATCCGACAATAATCGATACTTGCGGTTTTATAATGGTACAAAGCTGATTCATTATTGGCTGAACACCTGTAAGCTGAGTTGTCATTGGCTGAACACCTGACCTTTAATGAGTAGGTGTACTTTAATGACATGCATTAAAGGACTGCTACCAGGTGTATAATTACTACCTTTTGGCATGGTCGAGCATAAACACTATGAAGTTCTGATGCCTCAAACTTTGCACAATGCATTGTATCACAGTTGTCTACGGACAGAAAAAGTTTTATTGTATTAAAAAATTGTAAGGTCAATTTTCTCTATATTTCGGTGGATTCTAGAGAAGTTGCTTGTGGCCGAGCCCTCTTCCTGCCGCCCCTCTCCCAATATTCCAGTGAGCACAGCAACATCATTTACAAATTAACGTGTTTTTGCACGTGACGAGAGCCCAAAGTTTTCGATTCGTCATATACAATCTCTACTTTTCCCTCGCACGCAACGAGTCTGCAACCCCTACGAATTCCTATCTATAATTCTATGGAGATACACAACCTTCTAGCTGTAACTAGTGAAAGTCTGATTATGATTCCATGGAAACAGAGAAACAGAAACGAGTGAATTGCAGAGAGGTGAAAGGTCCTACTTGTCACTGTCAGACGTGTATATTATGTCTAGCCCAGAGATCAGTCACGTCGTCAGTGGCGTATAGCTACGAGATAGTGGCGCACAAACCGACGCCTTGTCCAGGGATAAGGGATAATTGGATTTTTGCCGCGGGGTCAGTGCAGCATATACCGGGGGACAGAGGCGCATGTCCCGAAGGTCAGAGGCGCATAACCTCGACGTCTGTGAAGGAGAGGGAAGACAGGATCTGTGGCTCTTAACCGCTTCGTCACCAGCGGACAGTGGCTATATCCCGTCAGCGTCACGGCGTAAGTGCCCAGCGGACATGGGAGCCTGTCCCCGAAAGTCCAAGGCATTCGAGTCAGTAAAAAGTGGCTCATAGCTGTCAGGTCAGTGGCGCATACACCGGTGGATAGAGGCTCATGGCACGAAGGTCAGGGGTGCATATTCACAACGGCCATTGGCGCACTTTCCAGCAATCAGAGCAGCACGTTCCCGTGGTCAGTTGTTCATAACGAGGAGGTTAGCGGCGCATTTATCCGAATTGTGTGGTCCGTCCCAGAAATCAGTAGCTCATAACCGTAATTATGTTCAGTGGCGCATAATCGCGAGATAAGATTCCGCACAATATTATTTTATTAATTACGTAACAGATGCATTTCATACTGAATTTGCAATGCTCCACCTTTCACCTATTTATGGACTTCCTCAACAAGGTATGGATTTTTCGAGAAAGACCGACCTAGTCAACAGTTAAACCAGTAAAAACAAATGAGACAGACTAAATCTAATCTTGCTAAGAATAGTCATTTCTAACACTTTCACAACTGTTGGTGAAAGTTATGTTTATCCGATTAGAGATTTCTTTGGAATCGAAGAAATAGTTTTTGAGCCTATACAGGTCTACCACACACATTTTTCTCCTACATAAGAGCCCGAAATATCAACTGACTGAATTTTTCTTTAATTTAGTAGGTTATTTTACGACGCTTTATCAACATCGTAGGTTATTTAGCGTCTGAATGAGATAAACGTGACAATGCCGGTGAAATGAGTCCGGAGTCCAGCACCGTAAGTTACCCAGCATTTGTTCATATTGGGTTGAGGGAAAACCTCTAGGTAACTTGTCCCAACCGGGAATCGAACCCGGGCCACCTGGTTTCACGGTCAGACGCGCTAACCGTTACTCCACAGGTGTGGACCTGACTGAAAAGTAACATTAGTTAGAATGAAGAACAAAGTCTATCAGAATGACAGCTGAGCGTCGATTTAAAGGGCTGCAGCTCCACACACGCGCTAGTCCCTTTAAATTCGTCCTGAAGGGCTTTAAATTGTCGTAGGACCAAAATAAACACAAATTTAGAAAACTGAAATATTATTTTATTTCGAGTTAAAAACAAAATTTTCACTGTTTTTCAGGTGTTTTCACCGATCCATAGCCTTAAATTACATTTTACAAGAGTACTTCCCGTTTTAGCTAAGTTATTTTCATTTTCTACATCGCAATATACAGGGTGTTACGGATATTTTATACATACTTTTAGAGGTAATAGTGTCTCTATCTATCAGTCTTCAAGAAGGGGGTAACACTAGCTAACACTAACTGTAGTAACTTTAAGGGAATATCACTTTCGTCATACAAAATTTTGTCAATATTTTTTTCGTGAACATTAACTCCTTATAAAGATGAAATTATTGGGGATCATCAATGTGTTTTAGGCGTAACAGATCGACTGCTGACCAGATGTTTTGTATTCGACAGATACTGGAGAAAAAATGGGAGTATAAGGGTACAGTGCATCAGTTATTCATAGATTTCAAAAAGGCATATGACTCAGTTAAGACAGAAGTTTTATGTGATATTGTTATTGAATTTGGTATTCCCAAGAAACTAGTTCGATTAATTAAAATGTGTCTCAGTGAAACGTACAGCAGAGTTCGTATAGGTCAGTTTCTGTCAGATGCGTTTCCAATTCAATGCAAGGAGATGCATTATCACCTTTACTTTTTAACTTTGCTCTAGAGTATGCCATTAGGAAAGTCCAGGATAACAGAGAGGGTTTGGAATTGAACGGGTTACATCAGCTGCTTGTCTATGCGGATGACGTGAATATGTTAGGAGAAAATCCACAAATGTTTAGGGAAAACACGGGAATTTTACTGCAAGCAAGTAAAGAGATAGGTTTGGAAGTAAATCCCGAAAAGACAAAGTATATGATAATGTCTCATGACGAGAATATTGTACGAAATGGAAATATAAAAACTGTAAAAATTCAAACATCTTGCGCAACAGTAACAAATATAAATGATACTCGAGAGGAAATTAAACGCAGAATAAATATGGGAAATGCCTGTTATTATTCGGTTGAGAAGCTTTTATCATCCAGTCTGCTGTCAAAAAACCTGAAACTCTCACTTCGAGAGAGGAACAGAGATTAAGGATGTTTGAGAATAAGGTCCTAAGGAAAATATTTGGGGCTAAGAGGGGTGAAGTTACAGGAGAATGGAGAAAGTTACACAACACAGAACTGCACGCATTGTATTCTTCACCTGATATAATTAGGAACATTAAATCCAGACGTTTGAGATGGGCAAGGCATGTAGCACGTATGGGCGAATCCAGAAATGCAAATAGAGTGTTAGTTGGGAGACAGGAAGGAAAAACCTTTGGGGTGACCGAGACGTAGATGGGAGGATAATATTCAAATATATTTGAGGGAGGTGGGATATGATGGTAGAGACTGGATTAATCTTGCTCAGAATAGGGACCAATGGCGGGCTTATGTGAGGGCGGCAATGAACCTCCGGGTTCCTTAAAAGCCAGTAAGTGAGTAAGTAAATATTGTAGATTTAATATACTGAAAAATATTATTAAAAAATTTAACCAAATTTTCGAAGTTATTTTTAGACTTCAAAAATGTCATGTTTTTAGGTTAGTTAATAATTTAATAATTCCAGGCTATTTTTCCCCCCTTTGAACATGTGGCTAGTTACGTGGAGGTCCAGGCTTTTGGGTTTGTCTATCGTCCATGATGGTCTTTGTGGTGGGAAAATCGCGGAATAAACCACAACCACGTAACTTGTCCCAAATGGGATTTGATCCTGAGCCCGCTCATTTCAGTCAGACATTATGTTACCCCACACCGGTAGATCACGTTTGCCTATTAAAACTACTAAATAGATGACTAATATATTCCACTAGTGTCTGTATATGTGTTTGTGTTCATTTACACCTTTAAAGGACATATTAATCTCGATATTGTCATTTTTAAGGCAATGCGTGTGTTAAAATTGTTCAGTTTTCGTGTTTGATAAATGTGGCTGTACCTCAGGCAAATATCGTCATAAAATTACGAGACTTCAAACTGAAAGCAGCTGTGGTCAAAATTATATGTGAATATATTCATTTGTTTTACAATAGTAACGTATCAATTAAATGTGCATAATTATTGCAAACCGATATCCCTGACAACAATGAGGCAATAGGCTTGAAAATTCTGGATACATAATTGTAACAAAACGAATTTCATTTCATTCATTAGTTTCTGCCCAATCACATATTTTACTGCAAACCCAGCATTTTCCAATCTTCCATATTTTCCGCCTTCATCTTATTCTCAGTGATAGTAGAAAGAAGAAGAAGAAGAACAAGAATAAGAAGAAGAAGAAGAAGAACAAACTGCATAGGATTTGCTGAATATAAGGGATATGCTACTGGAGCTAAATGACAGCTGTGAGCAGTATGGGATGAAGATAAATGCAAACAAGACGAAGACCATGGTCATAGGAAGAAAAATAAAGAAGGTAAACGTGCGAATACTAAATGAGGCAGTAGAGCAAGTGGACAGCTTCAAATACTTGGGGTGTACTATAAGCAGTAACATGAGCTGCTGCCAGGAAGTCAAAAGGAGGATAGCAATGGCCAAGGAAGCTTTTAATAGAAAAAGGAGCATCTTCTGCGGACCTCTGGAGAAAGAAACGAGGAAGAGACTAGTGAAGTGCTTTGTGTGGAGTGTGGCATTGTATGGAGCAGAAACATGGACATTACGACGAAGTGAAGAGAAGCATTTGAAATGTGGATATGGAGAAGAATGGAGCGTGTGAAATGGACAGACAGAATAAGAAATGAAGCTGTGTTGGAAAGAGTGGGTGAAGAAAGAATGATGCTGAAACTGATCAGGAAGAGGAAAAGGAATTGGCTGGGTCACTGGCTGAGAAGAAACTGCCTACTGAAGGATGCACTGGAAGGAATGGTGAACAGGAGAAAATTCGCGGTAGAAGAAGATATCTGATGATACATTAAGATATTTGGATCATAATTATCCATTCAAATATAATCATCATACAGTAAACTCTTCCCCAATTACAGGTGAATGCCTGTGGAAAATTTCACAAAAATGGGCTTAAAACTTTCTGAGATAAATCTACCTGAAGTACCAAAGGAAAGATACTTTTGACAATTAACAACCGTGGCCTGGCGTGGTACTTCATCTTGTAACAGTGGTTGGTATGTTAACACTTAGCTATCCCCTCCTCTGAACTAACCTAACCCTTAACTCGCAATGTATGCGGACGGAGGGTAAAACACTTCCAGCAACATAAGGACACGATAACAATTGAAGAAATAAGTATAAAGGTTTGTAACACTCACACAATATGGCGAAAACACTTCCTCCTCACAATCAGCATATCCACCATCTTGTAGTTTACTGCTGCCAAGTCGGGCATCCCTGCTTCAATTCCCACGACCTGTAACATATTCACATTGCTATAATTTCCGCCTAAAGTGATTAAATATTCCTAATGCCTACCCTCCAACAAATAAAAGTTTTAGGAACACATTAATACTGCGAAAATTACAGACATTGTTGCATAATAAAGTTACACCACAGTCTAGTATATACAGTCATGAAGCTTGAGTTGTGAGATTGCTAGAAACAATAGACTGTGCTGGTACTATTTCGCATTGTCTGTAATGAGGCGATAGTAGCGATCCTAGTGGTTAGCAACTATTTATGGATGCATATTTGCTACATATTGAGTTTCGTGACTGTATACACTAGACTGTGATTACACCTCATCATACAAGCATAAGATAACCGAAACAGGCCAGAAAATAAAAGAGCGCTCTAGAAGAAACTATTTCAACACTGTGAAATTATAAAATGAAAAGCACTGTAGCAGACACTATGTCAATGCTGTCAAAGTAGAAAATTATAGACCGTCTAAGAAAAACATTGTCAAGGTACAAAATTAAGGAAGGAAAACCTTCGAAAATAATATATGGACACTGTGAAATAAAAAAAATGGAGCACTTTACAAAGACTACCGTATATACACATTGTTAAATTAAAAAATAAAAGAACTTTAGAAACATAAAGTGAACAGTATGAAAATAGAAAATGAAAGAACACTCCAGAAAGGAAATGCAAACACTGTGGCAATAGAAAATGAAATAACAATGTAGGAAACACTATACGAACGCTGTAAAAGTATGTAGGAAATGTATGAAAACTGTAGAATTTGAATTCCATCCTCCTGCTTCAATTAGTGTAGGCTCAAAACAAAATAACAGAGAATCTGGTTTTGTGCACACTATTGTGGACATCTAGCAGCATTTAACAGTACCGTGAATTTGGCACATATTGGTGGTACAGTCTGTTGAACCTCTTTCTACCTTGCGCCTTCGTGTATTTCTCTAAATATTGCAAGTTAAAAGTCAGGTTCAGTTACATGGGGATAGCTAAGTAACGGAAGGCTGAGGTGAGGTTAGGTTAGATGAGGGGGTAGCTAAGTGACAGACGATAAGGTTAAGGGAGGATTAGATAAGGGTGTACTTAAGTAGAAGGTCACCAAGCACATGACAAGGTTAGTGTGGATCAGTTGCGGGGATAGCTAAGTGACAGGAGGACGAGATGTGTATACACCTCTCTGTTACACCCTGTTACTTAGCTAACCTTTATCTTGCAATATAGAGAAATACACGCAGAAGTTCAACAGACTGTACCACCAGTATGTGCCAAATCCACGGTACTGTTAAATGCTGCCAGATGTCCACAATACTATGTACAAAAACCAAATTCTCTATTATTTTGTTTTATCGCACTAATAAGGTTACGACAACCAAATAACTTTATATTTCAAATCTGTCTCACGTTCATTTCACAGGAAGGTACAAAAGACCCCAATGAAAACCGAGAAAATCAGCTTATAGCACTCACATAACACAGTGACAACATTTCCTCCACACAGTCCGGGTTATCAGCATCTCCACACATTCTTCATCACCTCCTTATAAACATCCCTGCTTCCAAGTCCGGCCTCCCTGGTTCAAGTCCCACGTCCTGTAACATATACATACGTTTATAATTTCCATCTTAAGTAATCAAGCCTCTCCTAAAACGAATACAGTAGTTTTAGACATTCTATTCCATTTAATATTGCTAAAACTTCCAGTGAAAGTTGAATAAGGCTACACCACTTGATGGCAAATATGAAATCACTAAAATATGCTACAATATGTAAGAACACTCTAGGGAACACACTGTGAAATATGCTTCAAATAGTCTGGGCTGTCTGTCACATCTAACCCCTCTTTAAACTCTTTCTAACCTTGTCAGGAACATCGGCTGCTGAAATCACAGGTGTTGCTTGGGAGGCTGGAGGGGAAAAAGACTTTTGGGGAGGCCGAGACGTAGATGGGAGGATAATATTAAAATGTATTTGAGGGAGATGGGATATGATGTCAGGGACTGGATTAATCTTTGCTCAGGATAGGGACCGATGGCGGGCTTATGTGAGGGCGGCAATGAACCTCCGGGTTCTTTAAAAGCCATTTGTAACTAAGTAAGTAAATGTTATAGATTTAATATACTGAAACATATTATGCAAAAATTTAACCAAATTTCCGAAGTTACTTTTAGACTTCAAAATGTCATGTTTTTAGGTTAGTTAATAATTCCAGGCTATTTTTTCCCCCTAGTTACGTGGAAGTCTAGGCTTTTGGGGGTTGTCTGCCATCCAGGATTACCATGATGTTCTTTGTGGTGGGAAAATCCCGGAAAAAACCTCAACCAAGCAACTTGTCCCAAACAGGATTTGAAGCTGAGCCCGCTCATTTCATGGTTAGACATGCTAACCTTTACTCCACAGTGATAGATAACGTTTGCTGGGTCACTGGCTGAGAAGAAACTGCCTACTGAAGGATGCACTGGAAGGAATGGTGAACGGGAGAAGAGTTCGGGCAGAAGAAGTTATCAGATGATAGACGACATTAAGATATTTGGATCATATTTATCCATTCAAATATAATCATCATACAGTAAACTCTTCCCCAATAACTAGTGAATCCCTGTGGAAAATTTCACAAAAAATGGGCTTAAAACTTTCTGAGATAAATCTACCTGGAGTACCAAAAGAAAGATACTTTTGACTATTAACAACCGTGGCCTGGCGTGGTACTTCATCTTGTAACAGTGCTTGGTATCTTATCACTTAGCTATCCCCTCATCTGAACTAACCTAACCCTTAACTCGCAATGTATGCGGAAGGAGGGCAAAACACTTCCAGCAACATAAGGACACGATAACAATTGAAGAAACAAGTATAAAGGTTTGTAACACTCACACAATATGCCGAAAACAGTTCCTCCTGACAATCAGCATCTCCACCATCTCGTAGTTCACCGCTGGCAAGTCGAGCCTCCCTGTTTCAATTCCCACCTCCTGTAACATATTCACATTGCTATAATTTCCGCCTGAAGCGATTAAATATATCTAATGCCTAATGCCTAGAATAACATCATTGTATAGAGCACATCTAGGTCAGAAAGCATGGGTAGACATAACGGCTCGGTTAGAAAAGCCAACATACTATGGTAGGAACGATCATGATTTTAAAATCAAATGTAGGAAACAGAAAACGGATGTAGGTAAATTCTCATTTTTAAATAGAACTATAAATGATTGGAATGACCTACCTGCAGCGGTCTTTGAGGGCTGTCCTTCCTTAAGGAGTTTCAAGAATAATTTAAAAAGTTGTGTATAAAGCGCAAATTAAAATTAAGGTGACATTCAACATTTAATTTTTTAAGGTGACATTTATTTATCTAGCCTGACGAGTTTACTTCCTTGGTTTGAATTGTAAATTATTTAAAAATAGCGTGTAAGAGGGTCTTAGACTAGAAATGTTTAGTTTAAATGTAGTTCTGTTTATAAGTATGCATAAGGGTGTAATTATTTGACTTATTTGAACTGTTGTATCAGTGAAGCGAGGTGAGTCAGTGAAGTTATGGTTTTACAGTGCAGTGAACAGTTCCGATCAGTGATAATTTATAGCGTGAATGAAATGTGTTCTATAGTGTCAGTGAAATGTGTTCTAGTGTGTCAGTGAAATGTGTGCTAAAGTGTCAGTGAAATGCGTCATAGTGCCACTACAGTGAGTGAGATGAGAATAAAGTGAAAGACTATTGAAACTTATGTAGGACCTATACATAATTATGTAGGTTGTAATGTAAAATTAGGTATTTTATTTATGTTTTATTATTATTGTGTTAAATTATATTGTGTATTCTCATTGTATTGTGTATAAAATTGTATTGTGTATTGTGTAATTGTATTGTGTATTGTTTATCATTTTATTGTGTATTGTTTATATTGTATATACCACTGCCACTGGGTGCTTGCCCACTTGCAGTGTAAATAAATACATACATACCCTCCAACAAGTAATAGTTATAGGAACACATTCAATACTGCGAAAACTACACACATTGTTGAATAATAAAGTTACACCTCATCATTACACGCATTAGATAACCGAAATAGGCCAGAAAATAAAAGAGTGCTCTAGGAAAAACTATTTCAACATTGTGAAATTATAAAATGAAAAGCATTGTAGCAGACACTATGTGAATACTGTCAAAGTAGAAAATTACAGACAGTCTAAGAAAAACACTGTCAAGGTACAAAATTAAGGAAGGAAAACCCTGGAAAACAATACGTGAACACTATAAAATAAAAAAAAAAGGAGCACTTTACAAAGACTACTGTATAAAAACATTGTTGAAGTAGAAAATATAAGATCAATCTAAAAACATTAAGTGAACACTATGGAAATAGAAAATGAAACTCTAGGAACGAAATGCAAACACTGTGACACTAGAAAATGGAAGAACAACGTAGGAAACACTATGGAACGCTGTAAAGGTATAAAATGAAAACTTTGTGTAGGAAATGTATGAAAACTGTAGAATTTTAATTGCAGCCTCCTGTTCAAAACAAAATAATAGAGAATTTGGTTTTGTGCACACTATTGTGGACATCTAGCAGCATTTAACAGTACCGTGGATTTGGCACATATTGGTGGTACAGTCTGTTGAACCTCTTTCTACCTTGCGCCTGCGTGTATTTCTTTAAATATATCCAGTTAAAAGTCAGTTTAGGTTAGGTGAGGGGATAGCTAAGTGACAGAAGATGTGGAATTAGGTTAAGGTTAAGGCAGGATGAGATAAGGGTGTACTTAAGTAGCAGGAGACCAAATACTATGACTAAATTAGTGTGGATCAGTTGCGGGGATAGCTAAGTGACAGGAGGACGAGGTGTGTATACATCTCTGTTACAACCCGTTACTTAGCTATCCCCACGTAACTGAACCTAACCTTTAATACATCTTGATTACACAACTTTTAACACTGTATCACTTCGAAATATGATAATTCTTTGTGTTAAATTCATTGTTATATTGGCACAGATACGTAGATGACATACTAATACTATACTAAGGAAGCAAAAGACATCCAAAGCCTGCATCAACACATAAACAAAATACACCTAAAGCTACACTACACATTAGAAACTGAAAACAACAAATTCATACATTTTCTAGACATCACAATAACAAAAGTAGACAACAAACACACATTCAAAGTATACAAAAAAAACCAACAACAACACACATACACAACACAAACAAGCTGCATTCTGAACAATGGTACACAGACTACTCAACATACCAATGAACCAACAGGATTACAACGAAGAGCTAAACACAGTCAAATACATAGCACAAGAAAACGGATACAACCCTAACATAATAAGAAAAACAAAACATATACACAAAAAACATAAGATTACAACACAAGCACAAGAACACAAAAAATACATCACCTAAATGCTTACTGTGCACCAGAGATGGACATGGAGATGGAGCACCTGGCTAATTGTGAAACTCTTAGGACATTTGTGGACCTTCCATCAAAATATTGGGAAGCAAGAAGGATGATGACTTCATTGTTAAAGCCAGAGCATTACATACACACACACACTAACATGCGAAAACAAAAACACACACAAAATTGCAACCTCATCCAAGAAATTAAATACATCGCATACAGAACAAATAACACTACAAAAACATCTCAACACACAAACAAATAAATACAACCACACAGGCGTATACAAACTCAAATGTAACACCTGCAACAACTTCTACATAGGACAGACAGGCAGATCATTTCAAACACGTTACAAAGAACACATCACAGCCATAACAAAATTACAAAACACCTCCACATATGCAGAACACATCACAAATGCTAACCACACCTACAGAGACATCAACACAGACATGGAAATACTGCACATCCAACCAAAAAGCTAGAAACTCAACACACTAGAACAATATGAAATATACAGACACACGAAAACACATCCAAATGAAATTCTCAACACACAACTCAATTTCAGAACACACACACTCTTTGACTCCACTTTACACCACACGAACGCACCCTCACAGGAAACAAAACAAGAGGCGCCAAGACCAACAACGACCAGTTCTGAGGATGACCCATAAATAGGTCGAAACATGTGAACAAGGTACGTTAGAATTTAACACAAGAAAGTCTTATCATACATATTCTGAACTGACCTTTAACTCGCAATATTTAGAGAAATACACACAGGCAGAGGGTAAAAAGAGGTTCAACAGACTGTACCACCAAAATGTGCCAAATCCACGGTACTGTTAAATGCTGTCAGATGTCCACAATAGTGTGCACAAAAACCAAATTCTCTATTATTTTGTTTTATCGCACTAATAAGGTTACGACAACCAAATAACTTTATATTTCAAATCTGTCTAACGTTCATTTCACAGGAAGGTACAAAAGACCCCAATGAAAACTGAGAAAATCAACTTATAGCACTCACATAATACAGTGACAACAATTCCTCCACACAGTCCAGGTTATCACCATCTCCACACATTCTTCGTTGCCTTCTTATGAACATCCCTGCTTCCAAGTCGGGCCTCCCTGGTTCAATTCCCACGTCCTGTAACATATGCATACGTCTATAGTTTCCATCTTAAGGAATCACGCAATCTGATGGCCTCTCCTAAACTAATACAGTAGTTTTAGACATTCTATTCCATTTAATATTGCTAAAATTTCCAGTGAAAGTTCAATAAGTCTACACTACTTCATGGCAAATATGAAATCGTTGAAATAAGCTACAATATGTAAGAACACTCTAGGGAACACACTGTGAAATATGCTTCAAATAGTCTGGGCTGTCTGTCACATCTAAACCCTCTTTAAACTCTTTCTAACCTTGTCAGAAACATCGGCCTGCTGAAATTATAGGAGTTAGTTGGGAGACCGGAGGGAAAAAGACTTTTGGGGAGGCCGAGACGTAGATGGGGGATAATATTAAAATGTTTTTGAGGGAAGTGGGATATGATGGTAGAGACTGGATTAATCTTGCTCAGGATAGGAACCAATGGCAGGCTTATGTGAGGGCGGCAATGAACCTCCGGGTTCCTTAAAAGCCAGTAAGTAAGTAAGTAAGAAAATATTGTAGATTTAATACACTGAAACCTATTATGCACAAATTTAACCAAGTTTCCGAAGTTATTTTTAGACTTCAAAAATGTCATATTTTTACGTTAGTTAATAATTCCAGGCTATTTTGCCCCCTATGAACATGTGGCTAGTTACGTGGAGGTCCAGGCTTTAGGGTTTCTCTATCGTCCATGATGGTCTTTGTGGTGGGAAAATCGCGGAATAAACCTCAACCAAGTAACTTGTCCCAAACGGGATTTGAACCTGAGACCGCTCATTTCACATTCAGACATCATGTTACTCCACAATGGTAGATCACGTTTGCCTACTAAAACTACTAAATAGATGACTAATATACTCCACTAGTGTCTGTATATGTGTTTGTCTTCAATTACACCTTTAAAGCACATATTAATCTCGATATTGTCATTTTTAAGGCAATGCGTGTGTTAAAATTGTTCAGTTTTCGTGTTTGATAAATGTGGCTGTACCTCAGGCAAATATCGTCATAAAATTACGAGACTTCAAACTGAAATTGCTCGCACATAACAGCAGCTGTGGTCAAAATTATATCTGAATATACTCATTTATTTTACAATAGTAATGTATCAATTAAATGTGCATAATTATTACAAACCGATATCCCTGACAACAATGAGGCAATAGGCTTGAAAATTCTGGATACATAATTGTAACAAAACGAATTTCATTTGATTCATTAGTTTCTGCCCAAACACATATTTTACTGCAAACCCAGCACTTTCCAATCTTCCATATTTTCACTTTCATCTTATTCTCAATGATGGTAGGAAGAAGAAGAAGAAGAACAAAGTGCATAGGATTTGCTGAATATAAGGGATATGCTACTGGAGCTAAATGACAGCTGTGAGCAGTATGGGATGAAGATAAATGCAAACAAGACGTAGACCATGGTTATAGGAAGAAAAATAAAGAAGGTAAACGTGCGAATACTAAATGAGGCAGTAGAGCAAGTGGACAGCTTCAGATACTTGGGGTGTACTATAAGCAGTAACATGAGCTGCTGCCAGGAAGTCAAAAGGAGGATAGCAATGGCCAAGGAAGCTTTTAACAGAAAAAGGAGCATCTTCTGCGGACCTCTGGAGAAAGAACTGAGGAAGAGACTAGTGAAGTGCTTTGTGTGGAGTGTGGCATTGTATGGTGCAGAAACATGGACATTACGACGAAGTGAAGAGAAGCATTTGAAATGTGGATATGGAGAAGAATGGAGAGTGTGAAATGGACAGACAGAATAAGAAATGAAGCTGTGTTGGAAAGAGTGGGTGAAGAAAGAATGATGCTGAAACTGATCAGGAAGAGGAAAAGGAATTGGCTGGGTCACTGGCTGAGAAGAAACTGCCTACTGAAGGATGCACTGGAAGGAATGGTGAACAGGAGAAAATTCGCGGTAGAAGAAGATATCTGATGATACATTAAGATATTTGGATCATAATTATCCATTCAAATATAATCATCATACAGTAAACTCTTCCCCAATTACAGGTGAATGCCTGTTGAAAATTTCACAAAAATGGGCTTAAAACTTTCTGAGATAAATCTACCTGGAGTACCAAAAGAAAGATACTTTTGACAATTAACAACCGTGGCCTGGCGTGGTACTTCATCTTGTCACAGTGCTTGGTATCTTATCACTTAGCTATCCCCTCATCTGAACTAACCTAACCCTTAACTCGCAATGTGTACGGACGGAGGGTAAAACACGGTGCAGCAACATAAGGACACAATAAAAGTTGAAGAAACAAGTATAAAGATTTATAACACTCACACAATATCCCAAAAACAGTTCCTCCTGACAATCAGCATCTCCACCATCTTGTAGTTTACTGCTGCCAAGTCGAGCCTCTCTGCTTCAATTCCCACCTCCTGTAACATATTCACATTGCTATAATTTCCACCTAAAGTGATTAAATATTTCTAATGCTATCCTGCAACAAATAATAATTTTAGCAAAACATTCAATACTGCGAAAATTACAGACATTGTTGAATAATAAAGTTACACCACAGCCTAGTATATACAGTCACGAGTTGTGAGATTGCTAGAAACAACAGACTGTGCCGGTACTATTTCGCATTGTCTGTAATGAGTTGATAGTAGCGATCCTACTGGTTAGCAACTATCTATGGCTGCATATTTACTACGTATTGAGCTTCGTGACTGTATACACTAGACTGTGATTACACCTCATCATACACACATAAGATAACGGAAACAGGCCAGAAAATAAAAGAGCGCTCTAGAAGAAACTATTTCAACACTGTGAAATTATAAAATGAAAAGCACTGTAGCAGACACTATGTCAATGCTGTCAAAGTAGAAAATTACAGACCGTCTAAGAAAAACATTGTCAAGGTACAAAATTAAGGAAGGAAAACCTTCGAAAATAATATATGGACACTGTGAAATAAAAAAAATGGAGCACTTTACAAAGACTACCGTATATACACATTGTTAAATTAAAAAATAAAAGAACTTTAGAAACATAAAGTGAACAGTATGAAAATAGAAAATGAAAGAACAATGTAGGAAACACTATGGGAATGCTGTAAAAGTATATAATGAAAACTTTGTGTAGGAAATGTATGAAAACTGCAGAATTTGAATTCCATCCTCCGCTTCTATTAGTGTAGGCTGAAAACAAATTAATAGAGAATTAGGTTTTTGTACATACTATTGTGGACATGTAGCAGCATTTACGTATTTGGCACATATTGGTGGTACAGTCTGTTGAACCGCTTTTTACAGAATGCTGAGGTGAGGTTAAGTTAGATGAGGGGATAGCTAAGTGACAAACGATAAGGTTAAGGGAGGATTAGATAAGGGTGTACTTAAGTAGCAGGACACCAAGTACATGACAAGGTTAGTGTGGATCAGGTGCGGGGATAGCTAAGTGACAGGAGGCCGAGGTGTGTATACATCTCTGTTACACCCTGTTACTTAGCTATCCCCATGCAATTGAACCTAACCTTTATCTCGCAATATTTAGAGAAATACACTCAGGCGCCGGGTAGAAAGAGGTTCAACAGACTGTACGACCAATATGTGCCAAATCCACGGTACTGTTAAATGCTGCTACATGTCCACAATAGTGTGCACAAAAACCAGATTCTCTATTATTTTGTTTTATCGCACTAATAAGGTTACGACAACCAAATAAGTTTATATTTCAAATCTGTCTAACGTTCATTTCACAGGAAGGTACAAAAGACCCCAATGAAAACTGAGAAAATCAGCTTATAGCACTCACATAATACAGTGATAACATTTCCTCCACACATCTGGGTTATCAGCATCTCCACCATCTTGTTGTCTTGTCACATTCTTCGTCGCCTTCTTATGAACATCCCTGCTTCCAAGTTGGGCCTCCCTGGTTCAAGTCCCACGTCCTGTAACATATATATATGTCTATAATTTCCATCTTAAGGAATCACGCAATCTGATGGCCTCTCCTAAACTAATACAGTAGTTTAAGACATTATATTCCATTTAATATTGCTAAAACTTCCAGTGAAAGTTCAATAAGGCTACACCACTTGATGGCAAATATGAAATCGTTGAAATAAGCTATAAAATGTAAGAACACTCTAGGGAACACAATGTGAACACTGTGAAATATGCTTCAAATAGTCTGGGCTGAATAATGTGAATCTGTTACAGACCTTGGGGCTGTCTTGTCACATCTAACCCCTCTTAAACAACAACAAATTCCACAATTTGGGACATCTGGCCGAAATCTACGGCTGACCACTAGGATCCAGAATACAAAGCAGAGGTTAAATGAAAAGTACAATATGATTGCGGAAAGAATACGGAACTATGATAAATTTAAAAATTAAGTACAATTTGATTTCGGAGAAACATGAGATCAAAATATATTTTGAAGAGTAATGAAATGAAGTGAAAAAAAAAAAAAAAATTATATAGTATTATACAAGTGATTGTGTAAAATGGATAATGAATTTCTCATCTGCCTGCTGAAATCACAGTAATGCTCCACGAAATACTATACAGTGGTGCACCACATTCAACAATGCATGAATTTTCATTAGGGCATTGCCTTTCCCTTTCGTACACACTAATGTAACAATTACTCCTACCAATATTCACAGAAGTTTCCTCTCTGGGGTAAATAGATTGCAGATATTAATGGGTGGTAAGAATAAACATGAGTATATAGTATATACTCGATTTCTTTTAGTAAATACTCTTTAGTAAGAATAAAAACATGAGTACCTACTCATTTTTGATTACATACTCATAACATGGAAGCGTAGTAGAATATACTCAAGCATCCATCTTGTACAGAATATATACTCATGCTTGATAAGAATAAAAGCTAGTATATTCTCATATGTATAAGTTTGTTCTCATGTTATTCTGAGAATGGTTTGTAGCAGGCTCAATTTTGAGTATTTGTTGATTTCTGTTAAAGTTAAATTAAAAAAAAAAATGGCAGAATTTATGAACGAAGTAGTGCCTCATGGAAAAATATAGAAAAATACGTGAACTTCAGAAGCCTTTAACGCTTCACAAAAGTGAATGTGACAAAAAGTTAAACACGTATTTGTTATTCATAAAAAACATAACCTATAAGAATATGAATGACTATCAAATTATAACGTTAGATGGTATTGTTAAATATAATTAACAAATTACAGTTTATTTTGTAAAATTTTAATTCCAAAATGCAATTACTTGTAACTTTAAAATTATATAAATAACCACTCCATAATAAAAATACAATTAGCATAACTAGAAATGGATTGTAATCTCTATCCAACATCCCGTAATGAAGATTTCCCAGTCCTATTTTCTTGTTTCCTCTTTTATTAGTCACTTATCTGATTCACTCTTCCTTTCACGTTTATTTATTTATTTATTTACTTGCTTACCTAATTACTTATTGTATTTATTTATTTAATTTCTTTATCTTATTTATTTATTTAATTTAATTAATTAATTATTTAATACAATTATTCTTTAATTTATTCAATTTATTTATTGAATTGCTTAATATATTTATTTTATTTTATTAATTTATTTATTTAAATATGTAATTATTTATTTATTTAATATATTTATTTCTTTATGTAATATGTTTATTTATTTATTTAATATATTTTATTTATTTATTCATTTACTTATTTATTTTATTTATTCAATTTATTTATTTAATATATTTATTTATTTATGTAATATCTTTATTTATTTAATATATTTATTTATGTAATATGTTTATTTATTTAATATATTTTATTTACTTATTCATTTACTTACTTATTTTATTTATTCAATTTACTTATTTATTTAATATAAATATCTATTTATGTAATATGTTTATTTATTTAATATATTTATTTATTTATGTAATATGTTTATTTATTTAATATATTTATTTATTTAATATATTTTATTTATTTATTCATTTACTTATTTATTTTATTTATTCAATTTATTTATTTAATATATTTATTTATGTAATATCTTTATTTATTTAATATATTTATGTAATATGTTTATTTATTTAATATATTTTATTTACTTATCCATTTACTTATTTATTTTATTTATTCAATTTATTTATTTATTTAATATATTTATCTATTTATGTAATATGTTTATTTATTTAATATATTTATTTATTTATGTAATATGTTTATTTATTTAATATATTTATTTATTTAATATATTTTATTTATTTATTCATTTACTTATTTATTTTATTTATTCAATATATTTATTTATTTATTTAATATGTTTATTTATTTAATATATTTTATTTATTCAATTTATTTGTTTATTTATTTAATATTTATATAATTTATTTCTTTCATTAATTTATTTATCCATTATCAAAATTTGTAAAAACCAAAACACAAAGCACTGCAGCATGCCAATAGCTCACTGGTCAACAAAATTAAACATATATATTATTTAACGTACCGAAGTACATATGATATTTCCATGCAGATATTCTGCGTCATCATACGATGAAAGAGTAATGGAACGGAGAAAAATTCTCTCCGGCGCTGGGATTTGAACCCGGGTTTTCAGCTCTACGTGCTGATGCTTTATCCACTAAGCCACACCAGATACTACCCCGGCGTCGGACAGAATTGTCTCTGATTAAGTTCCAACTCTTGGGTTCCCTTTAGTGGCCGCCCTCTGCATTACGTCATAGATATCTATGAACATAGGACTGAAGTCCACACATGTGCTGAGGTGCACTCGTTATGAGTGACTAGTTGGCCGGGATCCGACGGAATAAGCGCCGTCTTAAATCACGAAGTGATTTACGCATATCATATATATTATTTTAATGTACCGAAGTACATACGATATTTCCATGCAGATATTCTGCGTCATCATATGATGAAAGAGTAATGGAACAGAGAAAAATTCCGGTGTGGCTTAGTGGTAAAGCATCAGCACGTAGAGCTGAAAACCCGGGTTCAAATCCCGACGCCGGAGAGAATTTTTCTCCGTTGCATTACTCTTTCATCGTAATATGAAACATTGTCAGAATATATACAAAGTTTTTAGATATACAGAGTGTACTGTAAACAATATCAGAAATTTCAGAGCATTATTCTTTGAGATGTTACAAACAAAAAAGTGCCATTTACTTAATTCCCAATATGCTCAGTCAGTTTAAGAGAGCAGTGTATTATGATAATAAATGATTGAAAGAATTTTAGTTTTGTCCTTTAAATGTGCAGAAATTTGTAGTACGAAAGTCATATTTTTTAGAATCAAATGTCAACACATTTAAAGGACAAAACTAAAATTCTTTCCATCATTTATTATCATAATACTCTGCTCTCTTAAATTGACTGAGCATATTGGGAATTAAATCAATGACTTTCTCAAAACATGGTGTGAAATGTTTCATAGGAAACAATTTTTATCTCGAAAACAAGCAAAATTGCATTAAACTTTTTATTTGAAGTGTCTCAAAGATTAATGACACTACTAATGGCTCACCCTGTATACATACATTGAATAGAAATTTACATAAACTTCTGCAGTGTAATAATATGGTATCTGATACAAAAGGAATGCAAGGGAAGGAAAGTAAAAGAAAATGCAGGAGAACAAAGTGGACGAGTGATGACTGGACACCTATAAATGGCAGTGAATAGGGACAAAGAAAGTGTATAACTAGAAAGAGGACGGTGTACTGTAATACCAGGATAATGTTACATTAATTGAATTCAAAATATTTAGATTGCTAGGATTTCTGGAGCTAATGGAGACCATTAGGGTGCAGGAAGAAATGTGGAAAGGGAGACTCCACTCTACGAAAAAGAAAAAGAAAGATGCCAAAACTTATGATAAAAGAGAATGGCAAGCCAAGGAATGAAGAAGAATAATCGGAGGTGCATTACGGAAGAGACTAAGGTCCAGCATGAGTGGTAATGCCAGAAAATAATAATAATAATAATATATAATTAATTTCACCCTAAACGTATATCAGGATATAATAAAACGAGAATAAAATATCTTGAAGGTTTCATTGCACTCACAGACTATCCTGAAATCATTTCCTTAGCACAGACTGGATTACAAACATCTCCACCATCTTTCTTCTGATCTTCTAGTTTTTCTAAATTCTTCGTAACTTTCTTGTAAACATCCCCTGCATTCCAGCTGGGTGTCTCTGGTGAATTCCCAAGTTCTGCAACATATTCACATTGCTATAATTTCCGTCTAAAGTAATGACGTAATTGTAATGACTACCCTTCAACAAATAATATGCTCGCAGTTAAGGGACCATTCAAAACTTTAAAATTACAGAGAATATTGAATAATAAAGTTACACCAGATAATAATACGTATAAGATCACAGACATAGGCTATAAAATAAAAAGGTATTCTAATAAAAACTATTTCAACACTGTGAAACTAGAAAATGAAAGAACACTCTAGAAATCAATGTGAAAAGATGACTCCAGTAAACACACTGTCAACACTATGAAACTGGAAATGTTGTTGTTGTTGTTTTCTAATGCCAGGCGTTTGACAATAAAGTCATTTGCCCTCTTGCACTCCAATATTTTTCAAAGATATTGTCATGGCCAGCCACTGAAGCACAGATTTTGAGGTGTTCCGAATCCATTTCTTGGTTTGAGTTGCACAATGGGCAGTTAGGGGACTGATATATTCCAATTCTATGCAGGTGTTTGGCCAAACAATCATGGCCTGTTGCCAATCTAAATGCAGCTACAGACGATTTTCGTGGTAAATCGGGAATTAACTGTGGATTATGATGCACAGAGTTCCATTTTTTCCCTTGGGATTGTGTTATCAAATTTTGTTTGTTGAAGTCTAAGTATGTAGATTTAATAAATCTCTTCACAGAGTAATACGTAGATTTAGTAACAGGTCTGTAAGTAGCAGTGCTGCCCTTCTTTGCTAAAGCATCTGCATTCTCGTTTCCCAGGATTCCACAATGGGATGGTATCCATTGGAATACAATTCTTTTATTGAGTGATATTAATTGAGAGAGCATTTTAGTTATTTCTGCTGTTTGAGATGAAGGTGTGTGTTTAGAGACTATTGATAGAATAGCTGCTTTGGAGTCTGACAATATAACTGCATTCTTAAATTTATTGATGTGGCATAGAAGATTCCTGAGACTTTCACTTATTGCAACGATTTCACCATCAAAACCTGTTGTTCCATATCTAAGAGATCTATAAAGTGAGAAGAGACAGCACGTAACACCTGCACCGGCACCTTGTTCTCTGGAGATCAAGGATCCGTCGGTGTATAAATGAAGCCAGTTTTGTGGAGGGTACCTAATATTAATTGTCTCTAAAGACAATTGTTTCAGCATTTCAGTGTTTACTTCTGATTTCAATATTTCTTCTGTTAAATTTAGATTATATTCTATATTTAATAGAGTTAAAGGGTTTGGTTTAATTTGTAAGTTTTCTTTTAAATTCGGGATATTGATTTTCTGTTTTAATTCTTGAACAATGGATATGAAACTTTTTTGAGTTTTCAATCTACAGAGAGGACTGTATGAATGCCAATTGTTTCCTGGTAATCTGATAAGTTTTTCATATTGAATCAGTGCTTTTTCTTGTATTGTCATTTTGATGCTGTTAATATTAGTGAGGAATCTCATAGAATCTACTGGAGTTGTTTTGATTCCACCAGTAATGAGTCTCAGAGCTTGGTTATGAACATATTCTATTTCGTTTATGAAAGGTGAAGTAATTAAAATTTCTCCACAGTATGTCAGCATTGGCTGTATAAACATTTTGTATGTGGTGTTCAAAGTATTCCTAGAGCATCCCCATTTCTTTCCTGCTAGTCTTTTTAGAAGGGAGAATCTTTTACGAGCTTCTTCAGAAATGTATTTCAAATGGTTGCTCCATGTTAACTTACTATCGAAAATAACTCCAAGATATTTGGATTCATAAGTCCTAGGAAGGTGTTGGCCATTGTATTGGATATTGAATTCTCTTTCTTTTTTACCGAGTGAAAATATTTGGTAGTTACTTTTGCTTAAATTGAGTGTCATCAAATTTGATGTATTCCATTCATGTAGTTGATTTAGAGCTTTAAGAGCAGAATTTTGAATTTTGTCTCTATGTCTGTAAGATCCGGAAGTCCACAAAACTATATCATCTGCAAATAGTGCTGTTTTCATGTTTGATTCCTCTAATAGGGAGGGTAAGTCATTTATATAAATATTGAATAAAGTTGTGCTGGGGACAGCGCCCTGAGGTAGACCTCGATATGTTTGTCTGTAACTAGAAAGTGAGTTATTGAATTTAGTGGCAATGAATCTTTGACTAAGGAATTCTGATATCCATCTGAACATATTGCTGGAGATACCTAATTTCTGGAGTTTTAGTAATAATTTATTTCTCCAAACAGAGTCATATGCTAGCTGAAAGTCAATAAATATTGCCAAGGTATCGTCTTTCTTGTTAAAACTGTCTTTTATTTCTTGGCCGAGGCGTATGACTTGTTCACTGGTAGACTGTAGTTGTCGAAAGCCGGCTTGTCTTGGTGATAAAAGATTTTGGGATTCTAAATACCAAGTTAATCTGTTGGAGATCATGGACTCCATGGTTTTTGCTATCATGCTTAATAGTGCTATTGGTCGATAACTATTACATGAGCAGGTTTTCCTTTTTTGTGAATTGGTAAATGGAAACTGGAAATGTAAAAAGCAGTCTAGAAACACTATGTGAACACTGTGAAAATGGAAAACGAAAGAGCATTTTAGGAACGCTCTGTGAAAACTACAAAAGTAATCATTAAATGAGCACTCTAGGAAACTATTTGAACATTGACACTAAAGAATTCAAGAGTACCCTAGGAAAGAATATGTTAACACTATGAAGATAAAAAAATAGAAAAGCACTTTAGAAAACATTATGTGAACACTGTAGACGTATAAAATTAATTAGCACTCTAAGAAAGATTAAGTGAAAACTGTAGGATTTTAATTCCACCCTCCTGTATGTAGTGTAGGCTGAACAAGTTAAACCTCTCTGTTACACACCTTCAGAACCTATCACCTAATCCCTCACCTAACCTTGTCAAAGTACTTGGTTTACTGTCCATTAACTATCCCCTCACGTAACCTAACCTAACTTTTCGTTTCACTCGCATATTTACGCAAATACAAGCGGGCGGAGGATAAAACACATTGCAACACTATCCCCACGACGAGACACTAACACTAATATGTACTGATAATATGATAAACCCATACTGAAACAGATGTCCAATGTAGAGGTCACAAAAATCATGTTTTCTGCTCTTCGCTTTTCTTACACTGACCTTAAAGCTAAAACAACTAATTAAACATCTTGATCACACAACTTTTAACACTGTATCACTTCAGAGTATGTATTATATGATTTTCCTGTGTTAAATTCTAACGTACCTGGACAGACATACATACTAAATAAACACAACAACAAACACGCAGACAACATCATACACTGGTCAAAAAAAGTTAAGCATAATTAGGCATATAACTGTTTTTATTAATTAAAATAAAATAGATAAATTATAATTGGGTTTCTTGGTTCCACAGAATAAACTTAAAAGTAGAAATACACTATTTGTTAACAATGGACTCAATATGAAATGAAAAAGTTGCATTGTTTGGAAACAACAGAAAAGATAAGGGAAGTTGAAATTCGTACATCATCAAAGAAAAGGAGATGGTGCTTTCAGTACCCTGTTTAATAACGTGTTGGTCCTCCACGAACCCTGAGGCACTCTTGTATGCGACGGGGCATACTCAGTACCAATGCATCTAAGCTCTCCTGAGGCAAATTGTCCCATTCTTCCAAGGCAGCATTCCTGAGTTCTTGAATCGTTAATGGGTGATGTGGACGATTGGAAATGGCTCTCCTGAGAAAGCTCCATGCATGCTCTATGCAGTTCATATCCAGTGAGCATGCTGGCCAATCCATTCTTCAGATCCCATGTTCTACAAGATACCGCTGCACACTATGAGCACGATGAGGCCGAGCATTATCGTCCTGTAGAGTGAACCCTTCTCCTACAGTCTCTGCAAAACCACTTACTATGGGTTGGAGGATGTTGTTCTCATACACGGCAGCAGTCATGTTTCCCTCTATTGAAACCAGTGGTGTGCGGCGGCCAAACATGACACCTGCCCAAAACAAGATTGAACCACCAAACTGTTGGTGACGTTCCACGGTCATTGAGGGATGATTTCGTTCCCCTGTTCGTCTCCATACGCGAATAGAGTTGTTGTCAGGGTGTAGGCCCATTCTCACTTCATCTGAGAATAAAGTTCTGGTCCATTGGCCTCGTGTCCAATTCTCATGTGCTCTAGCCCATCTTGCACGAGCACCCCTGTGATGTGGACGGAGTGCTGGAGTCTTGAGTGGTCTTCGAGCATACAACCCTATGTCATGAAGTCTATTGCGCACAGTTTGGCTACTTACAACAACACAGTGGCTTCGCGCAGGTCATGGCGCAGAGTTGTAGCTGAGGCTATAGGGTTCCTACGTGCAGATAACCTTACATACCGGTCCTGACCTGGTGTTGTTTTGCGTGGACGGCCTTCGCGAGGTCGATCTGCTATTGACTGGGTTTCCTGGAACTTTCTCCAGTCTGGAGACAATACTCTGATTCACATGAAGGATGTTAGCAACATCAACTTGTCTCATGTTTTGTTCCATCAAAGTGATGATTTTGATGCGGTCTGCCATTGGTAGGGTGTTCCGAGCCATTGTACTGCACTATGAAGCACTATGAAGCAAAATGACACTGACTGAACTTTGCTCGAATTACAGGCTTTTCTTTACTAGCCGTGATTTGAACGTTACCTAGCGATGCAGACTAAAACAAATGAAAGAGTTTGAATTGGTAAACATAACACGTGCCACATAAAACCAAAAGAAACATAAATATCAGGTATTATTGGGTAAACTGGAAATATGCTTAACTTTTTTTGACCAGTGTATATTGGCACAGATACGTAGATGACATACTAATACTATACAAAGGAAACAGCAGACAGATCCAAAACCTGCATCAACACATAAACAAAATACACCCAAAGCTACAGAAACTGAAAACAACAAATCCATAAATTTTCTAGACATCACAATAACAAAAGTAAACAAACACACATTCAAAGTATACAGAAAACCCACAACAACAACAACAACAACACACATACACAACACATCCAACCACCCCACACAACACAAACAAGCTGCATTCCGAACAATGGTACACAGACTACTCAACATACCAACATGATTATAAAGAAGAGCTAAACACAATCAAATACATAGCACAAGAAAACGGATACAACCCCAACATAATAAACATAATACATAAGACAAAACATAATCACAAAAAACATAATACAACACAAGCACAAGAACACAAAAAATACATCACACTAACATACGAAAACAAAAACACACACAAAATTGCAACCTCATTCAAGAAATTAAACTACAACATCGCATACAGAACAAATAACACTCTACAAAAACATCTCAACACACAAACAAACAAACACAACCACACAGGCGTATACAAACTCAAATGTAACACCTGCAACAACTTCTACATAGGACAGACAGGCAGATCATTTCAAACACGTTACAAAGAACACATCACAGCCATAACAAAATTACAAAACACCTCCACATATGCAGAACACACCACAAATGCTAACCACACCTACAGAGACATCAACACAGTCATGGAAATACTACACATCCAACCAAAAAGCCAGAAACTCAACACACTAGAACAATACGAAATATACAGACACACGAAAACACACCCCCAATGAAATTCTCAACACACAACTCAATTTCAGGACATACACACTCTTTGACTCGACATTATACCACACGAACACACCCTCACAGGAAACAAGTGGCGCCAAGACCAACAATGACCACTTTTGGGGATGACCCATAATAGGTCGAAACATATAAACCAGGTACAATGGAATTTAACACAAGAAAGTCATATAATACACATTCCAAACTAATTAAGTTTGAAATACAATTTTATTAGAGGCTAGAATCGACGCAGGACAGGAGAGTCACAGAGTAAAAATACGAAACAGTAAGTTCACAGTATAGGAATGTAAGGTCATAACAAGAATTGAGAATATGACCTTAAAGTTTTGTAACACTCACAGAATACGACGAAAACATTTCCTCCTCATATTCTGAATTATCAGCGACTCCATCATCTTCTTGTTGGTTCTAAATTCTCCCTGGCTTTCTTGTAAGCTTCCCAGCCTGGCCTCCGTGTTGACTTCTGTGCCCTGTAACATATATTCACAAGGCTGTAATTTCTGTCTTAAGAATCACGCAATTTTAATGCCTCTCCTGACACTAATAATAGTTTTAGGGATCCTAACCCATGTAATATTGCTAAAATGTTCAGTGAAAGTTGAATATGACTACACCACTTGATAGCATGTATGAAATCACTGAAATATACTAGAAAATAAATGTGAAGACTATTAAATCTGCTTCAAATAGTGTGGGTTGAATGGGTAAACCTGTCACTGACCTCGGGGCTGTCTGTCACTTAACTACCCCTCTTCAGACTCCTAACCTCGTCACAAACATCAGCTAATGTCCTGCGAAATGGTATATATTGGTACACCGTATCCAACCTTGTACGAATTTTCATTAAGATGTTGAGTTTTCCTTTTGTACACACTTCCGCAATCAATTATCTTACTAAGATACTTCTGAGGTAATTGCAGAAGTCAATATGGCCGACCTGAGGATAATGAAGGTGGGTTTACACATCATCGGGGCACTTCTGTGCATTGAAGTAAACATAACCTTATTATGGTGATATTAGTAACCAATTACAAACTTTCTTATTTCAATATGACTAGCAATATGTCTGCCATATGTAATAACTTTTTTTATTTTAGTAGGTTATTTTACGACGCTTTATCAACAGCTTTGGTTATTTAGCGTCTGAATGAGATGAAGGTGATAATGCCGGTGAAATGAGTCCGGGGTCCAACACCGTAAGTTACCCAGCATTTGCTCATATTGGGTTGAGGGAAAACCCCGGAAAAAACCTCAACCAGGTAACTTGTCATGACCGGGAATCGAACCCGGGCCACCTGATTTCGCGGCTAGACGTGCTAACCGTTACTCCACAGGCGTGGACTATGTAATAACAGTAATCATTCATTTGGTCTACATATCCAGTTCTCTAACAGTTGGGTCCTAATGCAACACTTTGATCTGTACAGTCTTTATTTACATTTATAACTCTGGAATTGTATCTAGGATTTTCTACAGCACTGAAGGTTTTTTTTTTTTGACGAAAAAAGTACAAAAATGATCTAATTTTCTGATGGAAGATAGTTTTGAATGCGAAGAATTCAAATATGACGTTAGTTGACTTGAAAACATATTACAAAATAGCTAACAATTGAAAAAAAAATTGATCGGTATAGGTAACCTAAAAATAATCATTTAGATCTAATACTTGAAATAAAGCAGTAGAACACTTAAAAATGAACGCGAAACAAACATTTCACTTAGTATATGCAAGGCATACCAAAAGCCTAAACTAACCTAACCTGTCACAGATTCGTATATGGAAGGCATACCAAAAGCCTAAACTAACCTAACCTGTCATAGATTCGTATATGTGAGACATACTAAAAGCATAAACTAACCTAACCTGTCATAGATTCGTATATGGAAGGCATACTAAAAGCCTAAACTAACCTAACCTAGCACAGATTCGTATATAGAAGGCATACTAAAAGCCTAAACTAACCTATCCTATCACATTGATATTATGGAAGGCATACTAAAAGCCTAAAGTAAGCTAACTTATCACAGATCCGTATATACAAGGCATATCAAAAGCCTAAACTAACCTAACCTGCCACAGATTCGTATATGGAAAGCATACTAAAAGCCTAAACTAACCTAACCTATCACAGATTCGTATATGCTAGGCCTACGGAAATCCTTGCACCACAGAACTTAGAAAATTACAAGCTGAAAGTTTCGATGTCGCGTGCTATAGAAAAGGCTGTATCTGCAACTTTTTGCAAACAACATGAAAAAGGAATTAAATTCCTCAAATTCTGACTGGGGTTAAAGCATGTTTATCACTGCCCACAAATTTTCTCTGCAGTTAACATCTTACCAATGAACAGCATACAATAGATAAATGTAATAATGTAGTACAAGCCTTTTGTGGACTTTTCCGTGTCTTTGTATGTCCAGGAGACAATCATTTCGTACCTACATACATTATCTATGTCATAAATAAGAAAAACATTTTATTTTACCAATTTCCGTTACAATTACGTTATTGCAAATGGCAGCCTAGAACACAGTTTTGATTTAGGAAACATGCTAATAGGATCACTACGAAGCCCACACCAGGCGTTGTACCACCATCATAATACCTACATCAGTATATTTATGCTAATTTAAGAGTAATACATACACATTTTCTATCCCTCCAGCCGTCTTTAATTCTTTTTATAGTAATTTTAGACATTACTCCTTCACTTACAAAAATTCACATCAGGAAGCTGATGACGTCATATGAAAACGAAACTTAGAACAAACAGGATAGCCAATAAATGAACGTATAATGTATCCAAGTAGAAAATAATTTACCTAGCCTATATAGCCTTTTAATATTAGGCCCATTCACAATGAAAATTAAATATAACGTAAACGTTAACTTAATAATAAAAAGTCAGACCTCATTCACGATGGGAACTTACACATAACCGCAAGGATACTTGGTAACTATGGAAACAAAACAATGACGTTTTCATCATATTCTGTTGTATACTTCAGCGCTCTACGATTGTGTATTGTTTCCAAATAACGTAAGCATAAACATGACAGTCTATATTTATTTGTCTATGGTCTACAGAGAAAACAAACTTCTGTGTTTATGTCAAAGACGTTTTATGGTTTATGTAGCGTTTATGTTTAATTTTCAATGTGAATAACTGTCAATCATAAAAATGTTATCTGCCTCTAAAGCAAACATTTATCTTTAGTCGCCTAAAACAGATAAGCTCATACAATAATAATAATAATAATAATAATAATAATAATAATAATAATAATAATAATAATAATAATAATAATAATAATAATAATAATTTAATAGTAATAATTCATCCTTTGAAGAGGTGGAAAAATTCAAATACCTGGGAGCAACAGTAACAAATATAAATTATAGGCCTACTCGAGAGGAAATTAAACGCGGAATAAATATGGGAAATGCCTGTTATTATTCAGTTGAGAAGCTTTTATTATCCAGTCTACTCTCAAAAAATCTCAAAGTTAGAATTTATGAAACAGTTATATTACCGGTTGTTCTGTATGGTTGTGAAACTTGGAATATCACTTTGAGAGAGGAACATAGGTTAAGGGTATTTGAGAATAAGGTGCTTAGGAAAATATTTGGGGCTAAGAGGGATGAAGTTACAGGAGAATGGAGAAAGTTACACAACGCAGAACTGCACGCATTGTATTCTTCACCTGACATAATTAGGAACATTAAATCCAGACGTTTGAGATGGGCAGGGCATGTAGCACGTATGGGCGAATCCAGAAATGCATATAGAGTGTTAGTTGGGAGGCCGGAGGGAAAGAAACCTTTGGAGAGGCCGAGACATAGATGAGAAGATAATATTAAATGGATTTGAGGGAAGTGGGATATGATGTTAGAGACTGGATTAATCTTGCTCAAGATAGGGACCAACGGCTGGCTTATGTGAGGGCGGCAATGAACCTTCGGGTTCCTTAAAAGCCACTAAGTAAGTAAGTAAATAATAATAATAATAATAATAATAATAATAATAATAATAATAATAATAATAATAGTAGTAGTATAGGTACTTAAAATATTATTACACGCTCTCAAAAACTATTTTCCTCATGTCCACGAATATGGTATAGCCTAATGTAATAAATTGCTAGCAGGAATACCATTTATTCAGAATCAATAATTGGATCACCATATAATAGAGGCACAAATAATTTTTGTGAATTTTTCAGTGACAAACTATTTTTTTTTACAGGTACTTGATTGTTCGTCATTCACCCATTTGAAGTCAGTTGTGTAGACCAATTTACCGACAGAGTCGTTGCCCAGGGTGCGCCGTAGGAGGCTGGTCTACGCTACACCCGCGATGAGGTGAGGTGATCATGGAGATATGTTGGGATGTTACAGGGGAACCGGAGTTCTTGGAGAAAACCCCTTTATTACCTGGAGCATGGGCTTCCCCAACACACGTCGGGGATCGAACTGGGATATACAAGTTCAGCGCTCTAGACACTTGATTACCATAGCGGTGTGATAACACAAGTTACGGAGAAAAAAAGAAGAAAACTTTTGTTCGTGATTTACTTTGCAATACTTTCAAGATGTTTTTTTTTTTCTGTCTGTATGTTTTCTTCAGTTACGTAAGAACGCTCTAGTCTACATAAAAACTGGTTAGACTTCCGTAGCTATGCAACAACGGAACAGCTGTTTATGATATTGAACATGCTGATTGCCAGTAACAACGGCTTCATAAGAAACAGACTTCTAGAGCAGAGATGGGCATCGCGCCTCACTTGAGAATTTGTGCCTCACTGACCTTCACTGAGCTTATCGCTCTGAGTGACATCATCTTCACAGTCCCCGTTCATCCCTCAGGCGTGGACAGGTTCTATATCAGTTTCATAAGCAATATCAGTGGTGGCATAATGGCATTATCAAAGCAGTGTGTACGCGTTAGAAAACGATTATTTCATGAGAAATGGGAGGAAGAGTTTATTGCTGTTTAGAAGGGGAGAACATACGATGTATGTTATGCTCGAAAATCCTATTAGGCATTAATAAATTTAATATACAACGACATTACTCCTTATGTCATAAAGAACATGCTGAATTAGAATGTAGGACAAGTTAAATGTTATTTTTCGTACTATTCCGAAGAAAATTTTTGATCTTAACATTTGCATAGTATATTAAATACATTATACCTTAAACACGCTGCATTAAAAGGTAGCCTACGAGGAATTAAATTTTGTTTGTAATATTATTTCCAAAAGAAATTTATAAAAAAAAAAAATATCAAATGTGCGTAGAAAACGAAATATGATTTTCTGAAATTATTTTAGGTCGAGAACGTGCAAATCTATTAACTAATCTTGATAAACGCCAGAATATTCAAAAAAATAAACGTAGACAACGTGATGGAATATTATTGGCTAGTTACACAATTTCTCGCCTGTGATTGAAATCAATTCAGCTACGGAGAAACGGTAAAGAGGTTTATGATTAAAGCTGCCGAATTAATTTGCCAAATTGAACAAAAGTTTTCGAGTCTCTCACGTTAACCAAGCGCTTTTCTAATAATTCGCCACTGACCGCCTTAGCGATTACGATAAGGTGACGCAGGTCACAGCAGTTTATATTTCCCATCCTACTCTGCAGTCTCCTCTCCTAGTAAACAAATTATTTCAAATCGAGTGCCTCACGTAACCGAAAATTATTGTGCCCATGTATGTTCTAGAGAGTCGAATGTTGCGCTGTTGCCACATACTTCCACTAGACCTGAGCAGACGGGTTACGTATTGAGTACAGCACTGGTAATAATAATGTGCACGTCACGTTAGGGGAGCGAATATTATGACATTTATTTTGGTAAATTATAAATATATACAATAAATATTTCAGTGTTACAATATCTTCGTTCCTAAACAATATGAAGCACGTAAAATCATTATTTAGTCCACCACTGTGGAGTAACGGTTAGAATTCGTGACAATGAAGCGAGTGGGCTTCGGTTCAAATCCTGTTGGGAAAACTTACCTGGTTGAGATTTTTTCCGGGATTTCCCTCAACCCATTGAGAGGAAATGCTGGGTAACTTTTGTCTGGACTCTTGACTCATTTCACTCTGACACTAGATAATCACAGCAGTTGATAAAGTGTCGTAAAATAACCATTCAAAAATCATTATTTAGAAAATAAGCCTTTAGAGATTAATAGTTTTGTCTGCATTAAATTTGCTGAATACAAGAATTTTAGTAGAAAAACCACAAAGTATTAGGCAGGGGCGTATTCTGCGGACTACCGGCGGTTGCCTAAGGAAATTACAAAAGAAAAAGTTTATAATATAACATAATGTAATAATTTTGTATTATTAGTTTTACCATAGTAATTAAAATTAAAGTAATTGTTAGATTTATATGCGCTCTCTGCTCTCGAAAAGAAACAAGTTGTCAAGGCGGCATCACTGGAGAAACCGCTTGCTACGTGAGGTAGCCTGTGACCGTACCGCGCACAACTGCCCATCCCCCCGCTCTCTTCTGTTTCCAACGTGCAGTGTAAGGCCGGGTGAGTTGCCGCTCTCGTGATCGGTTTCTTCGCAGGCGCGAAGCAACAGTACGCTTAGCACGCTAGCTCATGAATGTAATTGTGTTCTTGCAGTGCAGTATTTTAAATTTGTGATTTGTTCGAGTGCCTAAGAGTTATATTAATTGTGAATTATTAAGTGTTTAATTTCCCAATTAAGTGATATTGTGAAAAATATGGCAGAACAAGTTTCTGGAGAGTTTGTGTTGAAAATGACTGTGTAATAGAAGGTCTATTAAAAGTGCCTTTTAACCGTCGTACATACAACGAGAAAGTTGAAATTGTGAAAATGGAAAGACCAACTCCTGAGTTAAATTTGTCCATGGACGTAAAAGAAAAACAGCGTGAGTACACACACCATTTCACTTCAACATCATATGGTAAGTGGAATTGGTTGTGTGGTAATTCTAAACTGTCTAAACTATTTTCCTGGCCATGTTTGTTATTTAGCCGTGTGGTCAAAAGAGGGTTTTCTAATATCAACTCCCTTCGAACGGCAGTCCTAAAACACGACAAATCAAAAGCTCATATTTGTAGTAGCATGAACTTTGCAAACTTTGGGAAGACAAGAATTGATTTACAGCTAGATAAGCAAAAAGCTCTACACATCAACCAACACAATGCTCCTGTGGAAAAAAAAATCGGGAGATTTTACTGCATCTTATTAACGCAGTCTGCTTTCTAGGAAAACAAGAATTGGCTTTTCGGGATCATAATGAGAGTGTGGAATCAGACAATATAGGAAATTATATTGCATATTTAAGATCCTTAAGTGAATTTGACCATTTACTGGCCAATCATCTTGAGAGTTCAACAGTATTCCGTGGTACTTCTCCCGCAATTCAGAATGACTTAATATTTGCTCTAAGTGGGGTTATGATAAAGAACATAAAATCTGAAATAGAAGAAGCACCTTTTGCGGCCATTGTTGTTGATGAAACAAGTGACTGCTCTAATCAGAGTCAATTGTCCACTGTTTTAAGATACGTCGATAGTACTGCCAATGTTCAAGAACGGTTTATAGGATTCACAAATGTCGGTTCAGGCAAAACTGCTGCTGCTTGGTTTCAGCATGTGGAAGGTGTTACAGCAGACTACAATGTCGGCAATAAGTTAATTGCACAGACGTACGATGGTGCTTCAGTTATGGCGGGAAATATTAATGGCTTAAAAACAAAAGTTCAAGGAAAGTATCCTCAAGCATTATTTGTCCATTGTTACAGCCATGTTCTCAATTTAGTTTTGCAACAAACTACTTCATCCATTCCAGAATGCCGCATTTTTTTTTCAAAACACTGTCGGGTTTAGCTGCATTTTTCTCATCATCTCCTAAAAGATCAGAAAAACTCAAGAATTTATGAAAAAGAAACTCCCAAAAGTAGCACCAACTAGATGCAATTTTACATCTCGGCTTGTAAATACAGTAAAGTAATACAGGGAACAACTGACTGCTTTCTTTGAAAATATCATTTGTAATGACTCTGAAGAAAACTGGGATGATGATGTAATTGTGCAGGCTCAAGGATATTTGTATTTTTTCACACAGTTTCAGAATATATTTCTTCTTGAAGTCTATGCTAGAGTGTTCGCACATACAGATGTGTTCTACAATATTCTTCAGACAAAAAGTCTAGACATAGCATACTGCTTGCAAGAGGTACCAAAGTTAAAAAATACTACATTCGAGTTCAGACGTAGTGGGTTTCCGTCCATATGGAGTAATATGGAAAATGAAAATTCTTCAGCCAATACAATGGAACCACCATTAAAGCGAAGAAAAGGAGATGATGAATTGAAATACAGGCAGCTGTACTACAGCATACTAGATCGTATGCACATGGAAATTACTGACAGATTTTCTGATTATGGAAAGCTTATAGATTCTCAAAAATTTTTTGCTTATAGAGAAAACTTCCCGAATGTGGCACTAAACAAATTATTTCAGTCCTATAACAGTCACTTTGATCAAGTACGTTTGAAAAATGAATTAAGTGTAATATATTCAGCAGAGGTCTTTGATTTTTCGAACAAACCTATCCATGAAATATTATCTGCCATATATGAAAACCAGCTGAACCAAGTTATTCCTGAAGTCCTTAAATTGGCAACATTAATTGTGACAATACCAGCTACGTCAGCATCGGTAGAAAGAACATTTTCTGCGTTGAAGAGAATAAAATCCTACTGTAGATCAACTCATACACAAGAACGTTTATCCGGCTTGGCACTGATGTCCATTGAAAAGTCATTTCTACAGAAACTTTGCAAGTGGCCCAACTGTAATTTCAATGACGAAGTCATCAAAGTATTTTCGTCCCAATCAAGACGTCTGGAATTCATATATACAGTAAATAGGTAAGGAATTTTATTATAGGGACTTTAAAATATATTTTGTGTAATAATAGGGTCAGTGGTAGCCCAGGCCCTTAAACCAGTATACGCCACTGGTATTAGGGAAAACACGGGAATTTTACTGGAAGCAAGTAAAGAGATAGGTTTGGAAGTAAATCCCGAAAAGACAAAGTATATGATTATGTCTCGTGACCAGAATATTGTACGAAATGGAAATATAAAAATTGGAAATTTATCTTTTGAAGAGGTGGAGAAGTTCAAATATCTTGGAGCAACAGTAACAAATATAAATGACACTCGGGAGGAAATTAAACGCAGAATAAATATGGGAAATGCCTGTTATTATTCGGTTCAGAAGCTTTTATCATCCAGTCTGCTGTCAAAAAATCTGAAAGTTAGAATTTATAAAACAGTTATATTACCGGTTGTTCTGTATGGTTGTGAAACTTGGACTCTCACTTTGACAGAGGAACATAGGTTAAGGGTGTTTGAGAATAAGGTGCTTAGGAAAATATTTGGGTCTAAGAGGGATGAAGTTACAGGAGAATGGAGAAAGTTACACAACGCAGAACTGCACGCATTGTATTCTTCACCTGACATAATTAGGAACATTAAATCCAGACGTTTGAGATGGGCAGGGCATGTAGCACGTACTTGCGAATGCAGAAATACATATAAAGTGTTAGTTGGGAGGCCGGAGGGAAAGTACCTTTGGGGAAGCCAAGTCGTAGATGGGAGGATAATATTAAAATGTATTTGAGGGAGGTGGGATATGATGATAGAGACTGGATTAATCTTGCTCAGGATAGGGACCGATGGCGGGCTTATGTGAGGGCGGCAATGAACCTCCGGGTTCCTTAAAAGCCATAAGTAAGTAAATTAACATTATAGACCTCTCAATATAGACGGGCTGAAAAATGTAGGATGCAGGATTATTGGACGGGATACACTGCAAAATCTCTACATTTATGTTAGGAAGGTTCCAGGTATTTCACAGTACTGGACCACGTGAGGACAGTACAGACATCTAGTTCCTGATTCCAAATCTGCGAGTTGCTGCAACGAGTACGTCGTCCAGCTGCTAGGTGGCAGCAGTTCAATGCAGAAACAGGACGTCAATAATGTCATGCTGCGATTGGGCTTTATCAACAATGGAAATGGATAACTGCGAAATGCCTTTGATAATTTCCACACTTTCTGTGTTATGTACAGCCAAAGTATGGGGCTTTTTTTCTGCTCCCTTCAGTGTAAAAATGTTGTGCTATCTGGTTCTTGCATTCAGCTAAGGATTTGATGATCCTGACAGACTATTTAAATATGCAGGTTCATCGTGTTTTATTGGATAGCGTATTAAATATAGACAATACTACTAATCTACAGGGTGATTCGCGAAGAGTTACCGTCACTTACGGAGCATTTTCTCGAATACATTTTGGAAAAACAATGTCATATAAACATGGGTACTATTGTCAATATTTTCAGAGTTATACTAATTTGTAATTGTTAAAAATACCTTTTTGTCTTTAGTTTTAAAAGTAAAAAAAAAAAAAAAAATTACAAATATAGAATGAATTATTCAGAAGTATGCTTTCTTTAATTAGCTAGTATTCTGAAGCTAAAAATGTGTTGTGAATTCCATAGTTGCTTTGCACAGATTTTTTCCTCAACTTTTTTAAAAAATTCTTACACACTTATCACAATATTTTTTGTTACAGATCACACGACTTCTAGCAACTGGATTATTTACAGTTTAATTTTGCATCATAATGTACAGTCTTAAGGGGAGGCAGAAGTGAAATTTTCGAACAAAACTGAAGAAAAAATGAAAATTTGTTTTTTTTTTTTAATTTTTATTATCTTTATTTTGATATTCCGATGTTAGTTTTTGATTTTGTGCCCTTAAAAGTATGAAATTAAAACCAAGATAACTGTATTACTATATTATTCCCATAATAAACTAATACTTATCATTATTTATATACCTTCTCTGAACATATAAATAAAAAGAAATATTGAAAATTTCTTACAATATGGTGCATGGAGCATTTTATATCAAACGATATGAAGTTTTATAAAATTATTAATATTTACAGGACTATTGTACTTAGAAAGTTGAAACTTGGTATGTCCATCACTAATAACATACTTAGTATCCATGATCAATTTCAAACACATCGGATAAATTTTGTCGATTTTGAAATATTCACTTCTGCCTCCCCTTAAAGAGTTTACAAGAATGGCGTGATTTGTAGCAATTATTGTGATTAATGCGTAAGAAAAATGTAAATTTGTAGTTAAAGATTCAAAGAAAAAATTTCTGTACGAAGCAACTGTGGAATTCACAACACATTTTTAGCTTCACAATACTATCCAATTAAAAAAATTATACTTCTCAATGATTCATTTTCTAATTTGTAACATTCTTTTACTCTTAAAACTAAAGACAAAAAGTTATGTTTTAACAATTTCAAATTAGTGTAACTCTGAAAATACTGACAATAGGACTCATATTTATATGACATTCTTTGCCAAAATGTCTTCGGGAATATGCTTCCCTAAGTGGCGATAACTCCTCGTGAATCACCCTGTATACAGGCTTATTTTATACATAATAATGTAAACTTTCTTCAAATTGTTTAGGAACGAGTATATTATTGTAACACGGAAATATTCATTGCAGCTACTCACAGAAATTTCAAACATCACAATCGAAATTTTGCGAAGTGTAATGAGAAACTTCAAAGAATAATTACAACAATGTATGCACGTTGGTGATGGAGGGCATTTGAAGGATGTAATTTTCAAGAAGCAGTGATTACATGCAAATGGCACACTGTATTATATATTTTTATATAATAAAAGTTCATTTAATATAATATCTGAAGTTTCATTTCACTGTCTAAAACTCTCCCGGTTTCTTTGACCCACCCTGTATCTGTTTAAAATTTTCAGATTGGTGATACTTATAACCAGTGTTTTCCCATCATTTCCAACGGAACACAGCTAGCAACAATGCGGCAAACTGTCGGACTTTCATCATAATTCAGCTGGCACTATAAGAATTAAACTTCCTTGGTTTAAACCAGAACTACATATGGAGCTACATTTTAAGTTGCCAGCTACAGATATAAAACAATAATTAAAATTCAACAGTCCTAACTTTTTGCACAAATGACTTCTCAAGCACTGTGAGTAAATGTAAGAGAAATCAATAGTGACAATGCACAGTACCTGTTGAACAAATCTGAATGCTGATAACTTAACCCATCTCGAAGGAAATCCTTGTGAATTTCTGATGGCGCTGCTGCTTCCTCAATACACCGTATGGTGGCAGCACCGTCAGCCCAGTCTGTAATAAGAAACAAGGAGGAAAATGGACAGGATTGTCAGGATGCAGTAAGACTAGGAACGGGGTAAAATAACCTGCGAGCTGGTGGAAATGGATGTTTCTGAGAGAGAACCAATCTACTGGTTTTATTTTCTGAACAAATTCTTCATACAAAAGCGTCAGGCACGTTGTACGTATCCTAGCAACCAGTTTGTGTAGACAAACGAAGATCTCTTGGTTGGAGTTACGAAAATTTAATGTTTCATTACATTTGAGAACTTATAAAAATTAGAAACTTTTATGTATTTCTGTAAGACAGTAAGTTGATTTTTCCGCAAATCTGTATTCCGATATGTTTGGTTTTGTTAACTAATTTTGTAATATTTCCATCTGTGTTTGTAGGAACCTTACTGTTTGCTTTATCTAGAGTCTGCTGTTCTTTTGTTTCGTTACAATTCTATTGAAAAACACATTTTATATCAAATGAACATACGTTTACATAAACTAAATCAATTAACTTAATAATAAATTAATATTTTATTTATTCCTAGTTAATGTATTGTAAGTCCTAGTTTGAATTTTATATGATTTAGAAATACTTTCTTAAAACATAAATCATATAGGAACATATCTACTTATTTTTATCCCATACATTGTTTTTCTTTTCCCTTCGGTTGCCATGGCAATAAACAAATCCTTCATCTATATAATATCACAGTCTAGTATATACAGCCACGAAGCTTCAGTTTATGAGGGTACTAAGAACAATAGACTGTGCTGGTACTATTTCGCATTGTCTGTAATGAGGCGACATTAGCGATCCTAGTGGTTAGCAACTATCTATGGATGCATATTTACTATGTATTGAGCTTCGTGACTATATACTAGACTGTGGTAATATTTTATGTAAGTGTTCATCATAGATGGAGATGCATTAGATTGTGTACTGCATTAATTTCCAGGTAAATTTAATCACAGTTTCTGGAAATAAAACATGTTTTTTCATTTTTTTAAAATAAATTCAGTTAACAATCCTGCAGTCTGTAGGCCTATACTCAAAATTATTGTAATGATAGACATTGCTATCGTATTTCGTTTGGCAATACTAAATATCTTCATAGTCCTTGTAAATAAGTTACATAAGAAGTGAAATTTATATTGATTTTTATCCATTTTTGGTACATTGTTACTATAGTGTTGGTAATACTAATTATTTCTATTTATTTCTTGTACCTATGTACATTGTTATAACTGAAGTGCAACTCCAGATGTATTTTTTTTGGTGGGGTTTTCACTGGTTGTGAACAAATCCGTATGAAAAGAAAGGACAGAAATATAATTTAGTTATGGATATTTGTTGATGTTTCTGTTGGCAATACTGAATATCTTCATAGTCCTTGTAAATAAGTTATATAAGAAGTGAAATTTATATTGATTTTTATCCATTTTTGGTACATTGTTACTATAGTGTTGGTAATACTAATTATTTCTATTTATTTCTTGTACCTATGTACATTGTTATAACTGAAGTGCAACTTGAGATGTATTTTTTTTGGTGGGGTTTTCACTGGTTGTGGACAAATCCGTATGAAAAGAAAGGATAGAAATATAATTTCATTGCTTAATAAGTGTAGTAACTTTATTAGAACAAAATCTGTAGAATCTTTTATTGGCTCTATACAGTAATAAGTGAACTAACCTGATGTAGGTACAGATGTGTCAGTTTTTTTATATAGACAGCTCTGGAATAATTTACAGTAACATTTTTTATTCTCAGTACATCCTGGAGACCCACAATCACTTCCCGCCCCACGAATAAAAATCTGCACCCCTTCTATATTGCCTTCCAACGTTCTGGGATTGTGCCTTGTGTAGATTTCGTCGCGAGAACTTATCGGACCTCTTGCCACCCCAACTGGAGAAGACTGCACCAGGGGGTGCCTGCCCCCACTTCTTGGCACCAAGGACGTTTAGGCGGGAGTTCCCTCGTTTGTTTAGCAAATCAGACAGCAGGCTGTTACTTCTGGACGCCCCGCCCTTGTGCATGCTGCCCAGGACTGTTAATAGAGATGGCGGGAGCTTATTGTAGCTTCTCTTACCTCCCCAAGGGCTGAAGAGGGCCTTGCTGATCCTGGTCCTCCCTGCAGTGTTGCCACTCGCCGTGCGTTTAATAACTGAAGACAACTCTGAAGTGCCGACGCTTTTATCAGCTGTCGCTGGTTCGTGATCAGAACTTATGTCTGGAAGTTCTTCATGTGAGTTTGCCACCTCTCCTTCTGGAACTTCTTCCTCAGTATGTGCATTTTCTTCTTCTTCTTTCTCCGCCTCATCTTCTTCTTCTTGGTTACCATTCTCGGCCTTTTCTTCCTCTTCTTCTTGGTGGTTTTCTGACTTTTCTTCCTCCGGTTCTGACGTCTGTGTCCCCTTCGAATTTTCTCCGTCCATTTCAACTTCTTCGACCCCCTGAACTCCGTTTTCATCCCCATGACTTCCATCCCCGTTCTCCAGCTGGATTTTACTGTCGAATTCTTCTAGAAGCTTCTGGTAAGCATCTGACGACAGCGAGGTTTGCGTGCTGGCGTCCTGCCTGTCATCTATGTGGACAGAGGTTTGAGTCCCGTCGCAGCAAGACGTTGCATTGTGCTCCCCCTCTCCTGAGGGACTTCTTTTACCGCCCCAACTCGAGAAACTTCTCTTGGACCCGTCTACACTATCGTCACCCCTTTTCCCGCCCCAGCTAGAAAAACTTCGTTTTCCCTCCTCAGAATCTCTTTTCCCACCCCAGCTGGAAAACTGAGCACCCTTCTTAGTTACTTGTTGCCATGGTGATACAGTATCGTCTCTTTTCCCACCCCAGCTACTGAAAGCTGGATCTCTTTTCCCACCCCAGCTGTTAAAAGACGGGTCCCTTTTACCACCCCAACTGCTGAAGGCTGGATCTCGTTTACCACCCCAACTACTGAAGGGTGAGTCTCGTTTACTGGGGATGATACTGAAGGCTGGTTCGTAATTGTTGCCAAGCACGCTAAAGGCGGGGTATTCGTGATTTCCCAGGATTTTAAACGCGGGGTCTCTCTTTCCGCCCCAGCTGCTGAACGCAGGTAGTCTCTTCTCACCCCCCACGATGCTGAAGGCCGGCTGATCGACTCCCCCTATGATACTGAAGGGTGGATCTTCGCTGCTGCTGCTTCCTAGGATACTAAACGCTGGATTTCTCTTCCCACCCCAACTGCTGAACGAAGCGTCTCTTTTGCCACCCCAGCTATTAAAAGATGGCCGTCTTTTACCGCTAACGACCCGAAAGGCAGGCCCTTCATCCCTACTGAGGACGTTAAACGAGGGTTCCGAACCCCCACCCCAGCTGTTGAACAAGGGGTGTCTATTGCTCACGATACTGAAGGAATTGGACCTCTTGCCACCCCAGCTGTTGAAGGCGGGACTCCGCTTACCACCCCAGCTGCTGAAGGCCCTCCTCCTGATGCTGCCCACGATGCTGAAGGGCGCCGCTCTCTTTCCGCCCCAGCTGCTGAATGCTGGACTTCGTTTTCCACCCCAACTATTGAAACCAGGATCTCTCTTCTCCAGTTCGTCATTTGTTTCAGATATCAGTTCCCCTGGAAACAAGAATTGTGGCTATGTTAAGAGTGTTACAACTAGATGCTTACTTACTCAAAACTGTTTTTAATTAATTCCAATGACAAAATAATTGCATGTGAAACATACAAATTTCTTAATCCATGAAAGATCATATTATTTTGGAATTTGTGTAAATTAATGAACCGATTCCATTCAAATTCGTATTTAAAAAATAGTAGAATACTTTTATAAATTATCAGGGAATTATTTCTGAAAAATTACAAGTCTCCAGGTATCGATCAAATTCCAGCAGAATTAATACAAGAGGGTGGAAGCGCATTATCTAAAGAAATTTATAAGCTTGTACTTGCTATTTGGGAAAAGGAAATTGTACCAGAACAATGGAAGGAGTCCATAATCGTACCTATCTTTAAGAAGGGGGACAAGACTAACTGTAGTAACTTTCGAGGAATATCACTTTTGTTGACGTCGTACAAAATTTTGTCCAATATTCTTTTGAGAAGATTAACTCCATATATAGATGAAATTATTGGGAATCATCAGTGCGGTTTTAGGCGTAATAGATCAACTATTGACCAGATTTTTTGTATTCGACAGATAATGGAGAAAAAATAGAAGTATAAGGGTACAGTGCATCAGTTATTCATAGATTTAAAAAAGGCATATGACTCGGTTAAGAGAGAAGTTTTATATGATATTCTTATTGAATTTGGTATTCCCAAGAAACTAGTTCAATTAATTAAAATGTGTCCCAGTGAAACGTACAGCAGAGTCCGTATAGGTCAGTTTCTGTCAGATGCGTTTCCAATTCACTGCGGGCTAAAGCAAGGAGATGCACTATCACATTTACTTTTTAACTTTGCTCTAGAGTATGCCATTAGGAAAGTCCAGGATAACAGAGAGGGTTTGGAATTGAACGGGTTACATCAGCTGCTTGTCTATGCGGATGACGTGAATATGTTAGGAGAAAATCCACAAACGATTAGGGAAAACACGGGAATTTTACTTGAAGCAAGTAAAGAGATAGGTTTGGAAGTAAATCCCGAAAAGACAAAGTATATGATTATGTCTCGTGACCAGAATATTGTACGAAATGCAAATATAAAAACTGGAAATTTATCTTTTGAAGAGGTGGAGAAGTTCAAATATCTTGGAGCAACAGTAACAAATATAAATGATACTCGGGAGGAAATTAAACGCAGAATAAATATGGTAAATGCCTGTTATTATTCGGTTGAGAAGCTTTTGTCATCCAGTCTGCTGTCAAAAAATCTGAAAGTTAGAATTTATAAAACAGTTATATTATCGATTGTTCTGTATGGTTGTGAAACTTGGACTGTCACTTTGAGAGAGGAACAGAGGTTAAGGGTGTTTGAGAATAAGGTGCTTAGGAAAGTATTTGGGGCTAAGAGGGATGAAGTTACAGGAGAATGGAGAAAGTTACACAACACAGAACTGCACGCATTGTATTCTTCACCTGACATAATTAGGAACATTAAATCCAGACATTTGAGATGGGCAGGGCATGTAGCACGTATAAGCGATTCCAGAAATGCATATAGAGTGTTAGTTGGGAGGCCGGAGGGAAAAAGACCTTTAGGGAGGCCGAGACGTAGATGGGAAGATAATATAAAAATGTATTTGAGGGAGGTGGGATATGATGGTAGAGACTGGATTAATCTTGCTCAGGGTACGGACCGATGGAGGGCTTATGTGGGGGCGGCAATGAACCTGCGAGTTCCTTAAAAGCAAGTAAGTAAGTAAGTAAGTAAGTAAGTAAGTAAGTAAGTAAGTAAGTAAGTAAGTTTCTCTTTATGTGTATTTAATTTTCCAATTCTAAGTTCTTTCGTTGTCTCTAAAGATTATATCAATGTCATTTGTTTCGAGTCACGTCATGGTTACCAAGGTTACTTGTCGTAATATATGTTTGCCAAGCATGTGCTATACCGTGTCAAGGGTCCCTGCAGCCTACCTGCATCCCTCTTGACGCGTCCGGCGATTCTGCTGCCCTCTGGCGCGGATTGACGCCGTGAATCCTGTAAACAAATAAAATATTTAGACCTTGGTGCTAAGTGTGCAAATGTTTCGTGACCTATTGCTTGTTTCTTTACTAATTTATTTTTCTGTCAATACTTTATTCCTTGAATTAGGCAATATCAGTTTTCTTGTTTCATATTTTCCATACAAACATTAAAATAATAATGATAATATTCAATAATAATAAAACTTATGGCTGTTAGGACGTTTGTTGGGATGATACATTCAATTATTAATTTATTACAATTACCAAAATACAAAATTAATAAACAAAACGCATTAAATAGGAATCGAAAATTATTTAGTAATTATTAATTATATTTAGTAATGATAAAAATAATAAACAAAAGATGAAATATAGAACCATTTAGCAATTAATAATTATATTAGGAAGGAATACAAATAAACATCGTATACAGGGTTAGTTAAAAATCCCGCACCACCTTAATAACTTTTGAAGCATATGGTTGAGTGATATGAAACTTGGTAATTGGGGATAACCATATACTAAGAACTCAATAATGGTATAACCGAGTTTTTTCTGCTTCCGGTTTAATCGAAAGTAATTCCAATTCTCTTATTTTAAATGGAACACCCAATATATTTTTTTCTTTTTGAGTAAAGCTCATTAAGAGCTTTTCAAAAAGTACCCACACTTGATACTTCTGTACAAATTCAGTGTTGCTAAGTCAAGAAAACAGAAAAGTGTCCTATCGAATATTAAAATAATGAAATACTTCTTCCTTAACAAAAACAAAACAAAGCTAGCTCACCTTCTAAATTATGTGTTCAAATTGGTAGCCCTCAACTGCTTTACAATGTGTCACTCGATCTTAGAAACCATTTAAGGAATGATTTAACCAGGCTTTAGGAATATCTTGCACCACTTCCATTTTTATTTAGCAACACTGAATTTGTACAGAAGTATCAAGTGTGGGTAATTTTTGAAAAGCTCTTAATGAGCACTATTCAAAAGTAAAATATATATATTGGGTGTTCCATTTAAAATAAAAGAGTTGGAGTTACTTCCGGTTAAACCGGAAGTAGAAAAAACTCGGTAATACCATTATTGAGTTCTTAGCATATGGTTACCCTCACATACCAAGTTTCATATCACTGAACTACATGCTTCAAAAGTTATCTAGGTGGTGCGGGACTTTTAACTAACCCTGTATATTCATGCAGTGTTCACATTTTTATTTAAGCGTTTTAAAGCGACAATTTGGCACATAACTGTCGATATCAAAATGGCTGGTCTCAAATCTCCAAAGTAAAGAACTCTGGACTCCCCCACGTCAAGACCCCACTTCCTCACCTCTTGCTGGTCATCCCTCCGTCTACCGTAGACTCGCTTCTTGAGCTGAGTGGGTCGAATGTGAGGCTTCATCTGCGGGGAGCTGGGTTCATTGTCCGGCGGCGACAGAAACTCATCTGTGCTGTACCCGGAGAGCGACGAACTGGAACTGTACGCAGAATTTACACTTTATATTCCCTTAAGTTGGAACTGGACGGAGAGAATAGCTGAAGTACTGGAGATCGAGATCTGATCAACATCTTCCACAAGGTTATGGTAACTAATGTAAAAATATGGAAATCACAGCAAATGCTTCTAGAGACATTGTTGCTGTTTAACTTAATATTCACAGGTTTGATACAAGAAAAGAAATATGAATTCTAAAATCATTGCAGTACATTCTGAATAAACAGTCATTCACATTTTTATTGAAACTATCAAGTATTATATTCCATGATCGCTATAGCGGCATAAATTAACCATAAGATGGCATACTTCATACAACAGGGAGGGGGTGAAATACACCAACATTGTTCCTTTTTCCATATACAGTGTAAGTACTTCAAATGAAAACTGATTCACACGTATGTAATGCAAAAATATAAAACATTCACAAATATGATCAATTTAAGTAATAGACCTGTTATATACAGGGTGAACCATAAGTAATGTCAATTTCAGGGGGTTATTCTTTGAGATATTTGGGACAAAAAAGTTTAACACAAATTTGCTTCCTTTCCGAGATAAAAATTCTTTTATATTAAACATTTCACGGCGTGTTTTGGAAAGCCATTGATTTAATTCCCAATATGCTCAGTTAATTTAAGAGAGCAGAGTATCATGACGGCTATTACACTTTTACTACGTCATACTACTTTTGACCAATAAAACGGTACGAAAGGACGTCTTTCAACCAATCATGGCTGCTTATGGCATAATTTTATCGCTTCCCTAGCATTTTAATTTTATCGCTTCCCTAGCATTTTAATTTTATCGCTTCCCTAGCATTTTAATTTTATCGCTTCCCTAGCATTTTAATTTTATCACTTCCCTAGCATTTTAATTTTATCGCTTCCCTAGCATTCCTTTGTTTGTTTTTATCACTACCCTAGCATTTGTTTCTTTGTTTGCCAACATTTCGAACTGCAAATTCTTTACGGTACTATAAAACATGCTTTGCGATCGTAATTTGTTTCCCGCATAGATAGTCGACTGAAAATGGCGGCTCAGTTCAAACATTTTGGTGAAGGTAACGTTATTTATTTATTTAACCTGGTAGAGATAAGACCATCAGGCCTTCTCTTCCCCTCTACCAGGGGATTACAACTACAATATTAAGAATACAATTACAATTAATATTAAATTTACAAATACAATAAAAATCAAAGTACTAAAAGATTAACAGACTAATAAAAGCTAGACAGTTCATTGTAAAAATTAAGAAGAGAAAAAAAAAATTTTATTAACTAAGTACAAATTAAACCTACTCTACGCAGTAAGAAAATGCTTAATAAGTTTGCTTTTGAACGCTGCTAAATTCCGACAGTCTCTGATGTCACTGGGTAGGGTATTCCACAAGCGCGAGAGCGAGATTGTGTATGATGATGAATACGATGATGTCTTATGTGTTGGTATGGCTTTTGAAGTTAATTATATTGTGAAATAGTGAAATATATACCGTGAAATATAATTTAGTAAGTCAATTAATGTCTATTTTATTGTATTAGACTACTTTATTTCTTCTAATCTTTATACAGTTCCTTCTAATCGTGTAATAGTCAATTAAATTATCCCACTCGAGTTTTGATTTTCTCCAGATAAATAAAAATCTCTAGTGAGAAAATTACATTTCTTCGGATCATATTTCTGCACATTTAAAGGACAAAACTGAAATTCTTTCAATAATTTATTATCATAATACACTGCTCTCTTAAATTGACTGAGCATATTGGGAATTAAATCAATGGCTTTCCCAAAACACGCTGTGAAATGTTTAATATAAAACAATTTGTATCTCGGAAAGGTAGCATAAAAGAGCATAATTCTATTAAATTTTTGGTATGAAATATCTCAAAGAATAACACGCTAAAATTAATGACATTACTTAATTTCAATTTAATGTGCAAAGCACAAGTTACTAATTTATTTTAGTCAACTTGTGCAATGCGTATTCTGTGTTGCATAGCCAAGCCCTCACATTTCTAATAAATAATTTTGTTCCCACACCGGAACATGGCGCCCCTATAATACCTCAATGCTTTGTTGTTGCTGTTGCTATTCCTCCACATTCGCTTCATTAATATATTTTCCTTTGCACTGCCATCATCCTCTTCACTATCGTACACTCCTTATTAAATTTGTAGATCTGCTAGGAATGTAAACACAGACTGCTACGTATCGTTGACTACACCGAACAACAACCAAACCAACAATGACACCCATTTCAATTTTCGATAATGCTAAAAACATGGTGCAGTGTTGCCAAATCCATCCAAAACAATGTGGTTCCAACTTCTTAAAAATAAAATTCTCTTCCATAAAGATGATAACAATCAAATTAATCATTAAAATACAAATGTAGGGAAATTTTACAATCCCGACAGAGTCCTGTTGAGATGCGGGATATTTTCTCTGAAAACGAGACTGGTCCAACAAAATCTGGACGGATGGCAACCCTAGTTCCTAGCCTATAATGAATGATGACACTTTTATTTAAAAATAATTATTATAGTTTACTATTCCAAACTAGACCTTATTAAACGATACTAGGTAATACTATATTTTGAAGAAATTTATGTTATACTGTATGGCATGAGTCAATGTTTAGGAAACGAGAGAAACGAGTTTACTAATTTTGATGAATGTACCGTAGAAGAGGGTAAAGTCGATCAAAATTTTGCAATTTTTTAATGATATTGAGATTATGCAATGGAGCGAAGTTCCTCAGAAAATAGCATTTTGTCGTCATATCCTTCACTTATGAAGACACGTTACAAGAATTGAATTACAACCTATAAAAAACTGTTTTTTTTATTTGACTTGTGATCGAAGTTACCTGCTTAAATAGGGTAAAGTCGATCACCATTGAATTTTTAGTTTAAGATCGATTTTAAAATATTCCGGAGTAAAGTCGATCACTGTTTATGTTTTAAAAAAAGAAATTAGTGTATTACATATATTTTATTTGTTATAAGGGGTGCAAAAACAATACTAATCTTCAATATATGCCTATAGCATTATATAGTGTATCTTTTGTTACTGTGATCATACTATTCGATACAATTAGGCCTATAGGTCTCCACTGTACAATCGTGACTATGATTGCCAACTTATAAAACATAAAAACACATTTTAATACTTCACATACCGACAAACAAAGATTTAAGAATTCAAAATTTACATTGAAATAACACCCTTCAATTATAATCTGAAATGCAATTCAACGTTGCTTAGGTTTATATCAGATGTTATTTGAAATCTTCCCCTCCTCATGTCACTTTAGAAACTACTTTGTTCCCATAGTCAGGTACAGAGGGGTGTACAAAATATGTTTCTTTGGCAGTGCTTCTCTTACGCAAGAAATTCACCATAATTTCGTCTTCCTCTTTCCCCACTACCCCATCAATATAAGCTACACTATGACACTTTTCTGTTTATAAGTGTTAGTTGGAGGTATTTCGGTGAACAATTTATTCTTTGCTGCTCCTATCTGTTTCGAGTAGGTCGATGGCATGATCGACTTAACCCTACAAAGGTACAAGTTTTCTTAAAATAATAAGTTTCAATATCAACATTTACGAACTGCAAAACTATTATTTCAGGATACAATCTCAACGAAAAGTACTTACGTATACTTCCTGTCCCCTTTCACTGCTGACTATAATTTAGAGTTTGTAAGACTTTGTTTTCGTTTAAGAGAAAAAGTTGAGAATAACAATTTTCACTTCAACGGTAATTACACAGTGTTCCCATTGTTGGCATTCGCAGGCTTTTTGTTGTCCCTCTCGCTTACATTTGCAATGTCAGGCAATGATGTCAGCATAACAAAATTTTAACAAGTAACTGAGAAAATAGGTATATAATTTTCAATAAAAATCGCAAATGATCAATTTTACACCCACTGATTGACTTTACCCACTTCTACGGTAACAACTGTATAACATTGTAAACGTGTTTCATACGTTATGCTTTTATACGACAGTATTATAAAAGAATATTAATAAAGCAATAACATCAGATTTGTAATGATCGGTAGTTTGATATCATGGTCTATGAAGAAAGAGGTTGTTATGACAACAGTCATGTATTAAATATTATAGCATGGCAAATCGTTTCATAATGTTAACTCTATGACACAAGTTATGTCTTCTTAATAGCAGTCATGGCGTTTTAGTTGCCATGGTAATATTTCACGGCTCTGGTACAATAATGTGGCATATTATGTTCGATTTTGGCTAAGGATAAAGACTGTTTATCATTTTTAAAAGAAATTATATCATTTTTATTAGCTTTGAAAATGTTTTTTTTTTTTTTTTGTGGAGAGGCGATTGTATAATTATTAATTTCTTCCTGTGAGAGGTGATTCGTGTATGTTGTTTTATTACGTTTGAACACGATAGGTTTTTTTTATAACAGAAGAGCTGCAGTACTAGGAGAAATAAACAACATTTTTTAAAATGAGTTGAAACGAGTATTCAGATATTGAAAAAGTTGCAAATTCTGGAAATGGATGTTTAGAACCATAGAAATTCCGCGTCAACTGCAGGAATTAATAGGATATAATAAATAAAATTAATTACATTTTATTTAAGTTAATGTGTGGTTCACATTACGCAACCAGTTAGGTAGTAGCAGTATCATTAGCTAACTAGTTGTGTAATAGAAGTATCATTACCTAACTAGTTGCGTAATGAATCTCTTTACAACATTTTTTTAGTGATGTGAAGTCCATATTATATAATAAAAGTGGATAAATAATTATTACACTATAAGGAAATGTGATAAGTTGTATCTTTTTGTAAAAATTCAAATTTGCCTTTTTTTTTTTTTTCGAGTTATCAAAGTGTTATGTTCATATTTCTCAGATTTTATGCAAACTGACCTGGAGTTGTGTAGTGGGCAGGGGGTGGTTTCGCAAGGGGGGGTGTCAACGTCAGAATCTGAGTCTCTCCTTGAGCGCCACCTGGAGGAGTCTATCGGCAGCACGTCAGGGCCTTCTAGCAGCCGAGACAATACGTCCTCCTGAAACAACACGTGCAGCAATTTATTATGACAGACAATAGTAATAAAAACTAACATTTATGCAAATATAATAGTACATTATGCAACGAGCCTATAATGGTAGTAATTAAGACGCGAGTATGTTTATGAAACGAGCGCAAGAGAGTTTCATAATTTTCATACGAGCGTCTTAATTACCATTATAGTCAAGTTTCATACGACTTTTTATGCTCGACCGTATTTCTAACTTGAAATTATTCATAAGTATTCATGTTATTCTTATCTGACTGAGGAGCGGAACTGACCTTGTGCAATACCTCGTAAATTGTGAGATGTGCGCAGACGCGAAATTATTTTTTTCCGAGAAACAAATGTCGACATTGACCTTGATATAATCTAGAGAGCAAAATAAACATTAATCTTGATATAACCTTGAAATTGATTTAGACATTGAAAAACGAGATGACAAATTGAATTTATTTGAATATTATTTACAATTAACGCTAATTATTATAGTAACAGAACTGACTTTATTTCAAATATAGGTTATTTATTGATTTACTGTTGGCTTTCGTTTGCATATCCAAGAATAATCGATACTTGCGCTTTCATATTGCTACAATGGTATTTTCTGATTGGTGGAACACCTGAACTTTAATGAATAGGTGTACTTTAATGAGGTGCATTAAAGGGCTGCTACCAGGTGTATAATTACTACATTTCGGCATGGTCGAGCAGAAAAGTATTTTTTGTAATGACCTCACCAGGAACCTTAACAAATTTTGATGATGATGATTCTAACAGATTGTACTATCGGCCCATGTAACCCGCTCTGGTAGTTCAATCGACAGAGCGTTGGATTACGATAACCGCGGACCTGATTTCGTATACATATTTTTACTGTAGCAATTTTCACGCTACCTCATAGCTCGTCTAGACAGTTTCTTTTCTCATGAATTCCTGCCTAGTTGATGTATTTGGTTTATTGTCGTCTGTATTTGATTTATTTCTACCATAAAACTTGTTTCTTAGTTTTACCAGTTGTTTAACATGATCATCACGTACCAAGGGATAAAGTTTGTAAACATAGTAACTTATTAGTGTGACGATGAATTTTTATTTCGACATTAGTATTCAGTATATACATTATATATATATATATATATATATATATATATATATATATATACAGGGTGATTCATGAGGATTTACCGTCACTTACGGAGCTTATTTTCGAAGACATTCTAAGCAACAAAAAAAGTCATGTAAATATTTGTCCTAATATCAATATTTTCAAAGTTACACTAATTTGAAGTTGTTAGTAAAATACCCTTTTTCTTTAGTTTTAGGGGTAAAAAATTATTACAAATAGAGAATGAACTATTCAAAGTGTCATTTCTTTAATTGCCTGGTGATCTGAAGCTAAAAATGTGTGTTAATTGTTTTGTACAGATTTTATTTTTCAGTTTTTAACTAAAAATGACATAATTTTTACTTACTTATCACAAAAATTGTTACAAATCATACGGCTTTAGGAACTTGATTCTTTACAGTTTAATTGTGCATCCTAATGTACAGTCTTGATAGGTTGAGGGTGTTTGAGAATAAGGTGCTTAGGAAAATATTTGGGGCTAAGAGGGATGAAGTTACAGGAGAATGGAGAAAGTTACACAACGCAGAACTGCACGCATTGTATTCTTCGCCTGACATAATTAGGGACATTAAATCCAGACGTTTGAGATGGGCAGGGCATGTAGCACGTATGGGCGAATCCAGAAATGCATATAGAGTGTTAGTTGGGAGACCGGAGGGAAAAAGACCTTTGGGGAGGCCGAGACGTAGATGGGAGGATAATATTAAAATGGATTTGAGGGAGGTGGGATATGATGGTAGAGACTGGATTAATCTTGCTCAGGATAGGGACCGATGGCGGGCTTATGCGAGGGCGGCAATGAACCTCCGGGTTCCTTAAAAGCCAGTAAGTGAGTAAGTAAGTAAGTAAGTAATGTACAGTCTTGAAGAATTCACAAGAGTGCATATTGGCGTGATTTGTAACAATTGTGATAAATGCTTAAGAAAATGTAATTTTGTAGTTAAAAATCGAAAAAAAAAAAAATCTGTACAAAGCAACTATGGAATTCACAACACATTTTTAGCTTCAGAATACTAGCCAATTAACGAAATGATACTCCTGAATAGTTTATTCTTCATCTGTAATATTTTTTTACCCTTAAAACTAAAGAATAAAGGTATTTTACAAACAACTTAAAATTAGTGTAATTCTGAAAATATTGAGTTTAGGACAAATGTTTATATGATATTTTTTGCTCAGAATGTCTCCGGAAATAAGTTCGTAAGGGACGGTAAGTCATAGTGAATCACCCTATATATATATAAAGAAAATAGAAGTTTCAAAAAAATATAATTTAATTTTAATCAATTGAACCTTTAAAAATTATGCTCAAGACGCATATTTTCATTAATGCTGCAGCATATTTGATATTTCAGCAAGCTAGTAACATTTTTTTTACAATATTCTCTCCTACGTCACAAAAAAAAAAGTGTTATTCTTCCTATTTCTTATAGAAATAACATTTCCTTCCTTCTTAGATTCATTACTTCCGGAAACACCTGTGGAGTAAGGGTTAGCGCGTCTGGCCGCGAAACCAGGTGGCCCGGTTCGAATCCCTGTCGGGGCAAGTTACCTGGTTGTTTTTTCCGGGGTTTTCCCTCAACTCAATTTGAGCAAATGCTGGGTAACTTTCGGTGCTGGACGCCAGACTCATTTCACCGGCATTATCACCTTAATCTCATTCAGACGCTAAATAACCTAGATATTGATACAGCGTCGTAAAATAACCCAATAAAATAAATACATTGAATCAGGCGCAAGTGAACTAGAGGTGGTGGTTCAGAAGTCGCGTTCTACAAGTTCTAAATGTACTACATCTGCCGACCGTTGACCTAAGATTAAAATAAAATATAACAATCATATTGAAACGAGACTCAAACACAAGACCATAACCTTTAAACACCGTTCATCCCAGGTCGGGGTGCATTGATTTCTCCGTTCTATAACAGTAGCCTACGCATCAGCAGAATACTTAAAAACAATTGAAAGCTAGACCGCAGGCAATTAGAGTAATGGAACATCCATCATTCATCGCTATGATTGCAATTCAGAGTCACCTAGGGAGGATTTTTGTAACTTATTTATAAATTTAAATAAACACAACATGCAAGTGGAACAATTTGATTCTGTACTTAACATGGAGTATGTACAGTGCCTGAGACAACACAGCAAAACCGCGGGATTCTTAAATAATACAAATCTTCACTTTCATTCCAGGTTTTCGAAACCGGTCCGCTGGATTTGTAACCGACAATGCTCATCCTGCAAGTATTATCATCATTAGTAGTAGTAATAGTAGCACTAGCAGTAGCAGTAACAGCAACTTAATAGCACTAGTAGTAATAGTAACAATAGTAGTAATAGAAGTAGCAGCAGCAGTATTAGTAGTAATATTAATAGTAGCAAGGATTAAAAATTCACCCGTTGAGTCCATCACGTCTGATTAGCCCAAACACATCACATTGTCCATGTGCAAGGTTGGAAGCACCAGCTTGTTTAGATGTTTAAATTTCATGCAAGAAGAAGTTAAAGAAACATTAATACGTATTTCCTTCAAATATCACAGCTTATCCATAGAAAGCAAAGGGTGTAATAACCATACAAGTAAAACAGTGCTTTCAACTAAAAAAATACAGCAAGAAACTGGACTGCCAGAACGACTATTAAATTTATATTAATGGGCCGGACCGAGAAGAAAACGTAGGCCTACATTACAGATGTTGGTAAGTTATCAGTGAATAGTAACTTAAAGGAGACAAAAGACAATCAAGTTATGAAATGTTATTGCTATGTAGTACGTAGGTGTTTCTATGGCAATACTCCCATATGCTCAATGCTTTTTTTCTGAATGTGGAATTCTCTTTTTATAAACATTAAAGAAAATACATTCCTAAGATATGAAAGGAGAAAGAAGACACATTGTGTGCTCCATTGCCACTTAAAGTGAGTTCACTGTTAAAAATGCCTTAAAAACAAAGTTTCTACGTGAGATGCTAAAGCTGTGATAATATTAGATATGCCGCAACGGAAAGAAGTTCTTCGGTCTTAACTGGTGGTGATAACAATAATAATACTAGTAACAATCACTACAGAACACGAACCAACACTAGACGTCCAATAGTAGCGGGGCTCCCTCGTCAGGTGGTCAGCATGACGCGAGACACCGCTTGAGACAACACAGCACAAAGGACACACACCCAGTCTGTATCAGAAGACAGATCTGCACTTGCTTGCCGGGGATCGAACCCGATGTAGTCCGACAGGCAGGTACCACGACACAGATGGTCGGCCGTTTCCATGGTTACCTCAGCATCTTCGCCGCTGCTGTGTGCCAGGCTGGAGCGTCGCGGACTGCTGAGGATGAGAGGGACCGCGTTTGAGTCCCTGCAGCGACTGACGGATCTGGCGTGTGAAGGCGCACATTTGTGAATTGGGTTACAAGCAAGGTCGGCGGCTATTATTACAGCTCACGGCTTTTTATACAGCACCGCCTTCTTTCTGCCTCTTTTTTTCTTTTCTGTTCTTTCTAGTATTTATTTGTCTGTCTCTGTTTGTTATATTTTTTTATTATTCTTCTAGTTTTCGCTAACATCTCTCCAATATTTCCTATGCCCTTATCTTCTTCTTCTTCTTGATTCATTTAATGCTTTTCTTAGTTTCTTATTTTCATTCTTATTTTCCTATTTGTTCCGCTTTCCAATCTTTCTTTCTCTTTTATTTCCTTTTCGTTTTACGTCTTTCTTTTTCTCGATTTTTTTTAACATGAAGCATTTAAGCGCTTGACTTTAGAGAAATTTGATTACATTCGATCAATCAATCAATCAATCACAATCAATCAATCAATCGCTCAATCAATCAATCACTGACACACCCACTCAATCAATCACTCACTCAATCAATCACCCAATCAATCACTCACTCACTCACTCACTCAATCAATCAGTCACTCACTCACTCAATCACTCACTCACTCACTCACTCACTCACTCACTCACTCACTCACTCACTCACTCAATCAATCAATCAATCAGTCAATCACTCAATCAGTCACTCAATCAATCAATCACTCAATCATTCAATCACTCACTCACTCAATCATTCAATCAATTAATCACTCACTCAATCAGTCATTCAATAAATCAATCACTCAATCAATCAACAGCTCACTCACTCACTCAATCAATCACTCAATCAATCGCTCAATCAATCAATCAATCAATCAATCACTGACACACTCACTCAATCACTCACTCAATCAATCACCCAATCAATCAATCAATCACTCATTCACTCAATCACTCACTCACTCACTCAATCAGTCACTCACTCAATCAATCACTCACTCAATCAATCACTCAATCAATCATTCAATCACTCACTCACTCACTCACTCACTCATTCAATCAATTAATCACTCACTCAATCAATCATTCAATAAATCAATCACTCAATCAATCAATAACTCACTCAATCAATCAATCAATCAATCAATCAATCAATCAATCAGATAGGGATAGAGCCAAAGTTAAATTCGACGGTGTTCGGGTAAAGGAGGTTAATCACCCAGGTGCATAGACAAGTTAAATTACTGTATACAAGTGAATGTGAAAAAAAAAACAAAATAATACTACTATTTGATATGTTTTATTTGTATAGAAAGTTATTTGCAACAATAGTCCTAAGTTTAATTTTAATTTATTTCAAAACTCATTTTTTATGACTCGCTGAAATGGGTATCGGATAAGGGGTGTATCGGAATATGCACGGTGGTGCAGAAAGGAGAGGGAGAAACACTCCTTGCTGGTGTGGGTGATCAGCTGTAGCTAGCAGACGAAGACTCTATTTGCAGTGCCGTTAAACATTATCATGTCGTAGCTCCTATGATAATCGCGGTGTAATTTTTAAGATTCATACATAAATGTCTAAGAAAAGCATAGGAAAAAAATTCGAAATCAAAATCTTTTTTGGAAAATGAGAAAAAAAAATACTAACTTCGAAGTGACTTGTTCAAAATAGACATTGACACTCTCAAAAGTTGGTAAGCGGCAAACTTTTTTATTTTTCATTTTATATGGAGATTAAAGCGAGAGAAATGTTCAGAAAGAATGCATATTAGTTTTAAAAGTGGTTGTTATTCAAAAGCTTTACTATTTTCCGAGTTACGGCTAGTTAAATAACGGAGCATTTTCACCTGGTGGACTTCCGTATGCAGAGTGACTAAACTTTTGTCTGTTAGAACTGCGGATTCTAATAGAAATCATTGCGTTGATTTCAAATTTGTTTTCCAAATGTTTTCATTGCTTAAAGTTTTCGAGTTAACCGTGAGTTTTGAAATTTAAGAAAAGTAGTTGTATTACATAAATAACATTTATGATGCAAATCAAGATTTCAGGTATAACTCCCTGTAAAGTTGATTTGAATAATTTCGAGGGAAAAATTGTTCCGGAGCCGGGTATCGAACCCGGGACCTTTGGTTTAACGTTTCCCTCGAAATTATTCAAATCAACTTTACAGGGAGTTATACCTGAAATCTTGATTTGCATAATACACGTCACTTTTCGTTAACAGAAAACCACAATTTAAGTCACACGGAGTTAGTGTGCACTCGAAGTTGGTTGCTTGACGGTTGTCAGCCCACTTTGAGGTCTGTGGATATAGAGGGAAAAATTGGATCGGTGTCGGTTAGAGTTCCCGGGTAGCTCAGTGGTAGAGCGTTGGTACGTCAAACCAAAGGTCCCGGGTTCGATACCCGGCTCCGGAACAATTTTTCCCTCGAAATTATTCAACATTTATGATGATTAAACAGTACGACATACTTTGAAATTCAGAAAAATGAAAAGAAAATAATTTGTACCAATTCTTTGGATCTATCTCAGGCTCTAATCATTATTAGCCTTAAGCTCACATGAAAGATAAAATCTCAGTGAAATAATGAGATATTCTACATATCAAGATTTGTGGCTTGGGATCCCTCAGTAATTTCAGAAGAGACTTATATTTTAGGTTATTGACACTACAAACAAACATGCTCAGTATTTATTAATTATATAAGATATGCTTATTTTAATGCATACGTGAACATTGTATCCATCATTAAACTATTATTGCTGACGTAATTTCTGGCACGAACAAAACTCCGCCACTGGAGTACTGAATACCCACCAGCAGCCATGGATGCACACTAGAGTGCTTGCGAGTAAGATACGCTAGCCCGAGGATACACTGTTCTGATGACCGCTGCTCTACCCAAACACCATCGAATTATTATGGCAGGCAGAGCGATTGTCTCATGTCTCCACGTTAGTTACGTACCAGCGCACTTATTATAACCGGGTACCCAGCTTAGAAGCCGTTAACACAGCAACATTACCGTCTGCATTGGCGCGGACCGCAGTGAAAACTAACAGCGGTACCAATGTTCAATTTGGAATGGGAGCTTAATTTTCAAGGCATAGGTAAACGAAGTTATGCAGGCCATGCCTGTTGTTGACATTGGGTATTGCTCTTTTGTTTTGTCAACAAATGACTGCAGCCGTGTATTAAAAACAAGAAATAAATATAATCCATGTTATTATTATATTATAACAGCTGGGCTCATTAATTTCATTGTTTTTAAATATTTATTTATACCGAAATGAATGTTAAAACAGATCATTACAAATTTATTCTTGAAATTTAGGCTACTTTCACAAGGAGTTTTTGTTAGAGAGGAGTGTGTGTCACGATATTGATCATTGAGTGAATGAATTTCTAGCTAATTGGCCACAATTCCGGTAAATTCCTCAACGAAACCGTCTCAGAATAATTTGTTAACTGATAATTTCACAATTTTCTTGTTCACGTGAGAAAAAAATCGGCTACATGTTTTAAAAAACGGACATAATTAGAACAAATTAAATCCTAAGTGTGAAATTCAGACATTCGAAAGTACCACAAATTATATTAAACCAGTAAAGTTGTCTGTGTTTGGTTAGTCTCGGCGAACAAATCTATGTCGTGAACGTAAAAACAAGTGCTGCAAACTACCATTGAGAATTGAACACGGGGTATTACATACATGTCTACATTGTTTTCAAGATGTTTCTGGTAAACAATAACAAACAATTAAAATAACGACAGGAAATTGGGTACATAGGTTTACTACCAAGATACCTGATATGGAATATAATCAGTTTAGATGGGTAGGGTTGTGTTAAAGTATTTTTGTAAATAAGTATCGAACTGGAAAACTCTAAACCTGCAATCTTTAACAGGTAGATATGCCCTTGACATAAATCTTGGCTTAATTAAACATTTAAAGCACGACATGCTTTTCAATACACAAAGTACGTGTTAATACGCTAAGAAGATGAACACAAACAAGAAAACAAATGAAATTCATCTTTACACAGCGCAAAACCTAAACTAAAGTGGAAATTACACATTTCAGTCTGCAATTTGACGCATCATCAAGAACAGAATGGTTGCATGTGCATAAAAAACGTCAAACTTTGTGACAATGAAGTGCAGAAGCGATCCTAGCGGGATAATTTGTAGGTAAATAGATCACCACATCTTGCCGACGAAAATTCCCGATTGTCTCACGTGGTTTGCGCAATACGTACCCTCGCCAGGTCTGTCCCTGACCCTCCGCTCCGCCATAAACGCTGCCGTGAGTCTCGCCCGTCGTAAAACTCGACTGCACTGGAGTTACGGGCGGCATGCCCATTGCTCATGCGCAGAAAGTCAAAACATCGATCACACGTGGAGCAAGGCCACCGGGCAAAACGCGAAGGCCACGCCGCTGGGACGGATGCGTTAAATATCAACAATTGAAATTTGTTCAATTTCGGAGAGATTTCTGTTTTAGTCTGTCGCTTCAAGCAACAAATGAAGTTCTATTCTACCGTGACGTATAACACCTGAAGTGGGTTCAGTTCAGTGTGACACTTCACGTTAAACGTAAGATAATTTGTTTTGTTGTAGTATCATTGAAGCAACAATTGAATCACGTTCTATTTTAGTGTGGCATCACACCTACAGTTTAAGGCAGTTTGTCCTGTTGATTCGTGTCATGCAACAAATTAAGTTCGTTATGTTTTAGTTTGTCATTTCACATAAAAAATAATGCGACTGCTTTGTTGTATCTTCTCATGCAACAATTGAAGTGCGTTCTGTTTCACAATCTTCACGCAGCAATCCAAGACTGTTGCTTTATTTATTTATTCACTTATTTGTTCATTTATTGAATTATTTATTTATTCATTCGCTTATATATAGGCCTACATTTATTTCTTCACTTATTTATTTATTTATTTATTTATTCATTCATTCAATTATTTATTCACTAATTTCTTAATTTATTGAATTATTTACTTATTATTAATTTCTTTATTTATTCACTTATTTATTCACTAATTTATTTATTCATTCACTTATTATTTCTTCATTTATTTATTCACTTGCTATTTATTTATTGTCCACACCTGTGGAGTAACGGTCAGCGCGTCTGGCCGCGAAACCAGGTGGCCCGGGTTCGATTCCCGGTCTGGGCAAGTTACCTGGTTGAGGTTTTTTCCGGGGTTTTCTCTCAACTCAATATGAGCAAATGCTGGGTAACTTTCGGTGGTGGACCCCGGACTCATTTCACCGGCATTATCACCTTCATCTCATTCAGACGCTAATTAACCTAAGCTGTTGATAAACCGTCGCAAAATAACCTACTACCTGTATTTATTTATTTATTCATTCATTTATTTACTCATTTATTTATTACTTTATTTATGTATTTATTTTTTCTCTTATTTATTTACTTATACACTTATGCATTTATTTATTCACTCATTTATTTATTCAATTAGGTATTTATTTTTATTTATTCAAATGTTTATTCATTAATTTATTCACTTATTTATTTATACATTCGCTTATTTATTTACTTATGTATTTAGTCATTTACTTATTAACGTATGTATTTATTTATTCACTTATTTATTCAATTATTCATTTATTTATTATTTTACTTATTCACTTATTTATTCATTCATTTATTTATTTATCCACTCGCTTACGTATTTATTTATTCAATTATTTATTTATTTATTATTTTACTTATTCACTTATTTATTCATTCATTTATTTATTTATCCACTCGCTTACGTATTTATTTATTTATTCACTTATTTATTTATTTATTATTTTACTTATTCACTTATTTATTCATTCATTTATTTATTTATCCACTCACTTGTTTGTTTATTTATGCATTTATTTATCTATTTATTGTCGCCACGCTATGTCATACCTTCTCATTCAGTCCATTAAATTGCTCTTTTCTGTTTGTGTTACACGGGAACACACTACGTTATTTTCTCCCCATTCTGTTACTATACTTACCCAATAATGCCTAGACATATTGGTTCTATTCGCCACTCCACAATTTGTTAGAAGCTGGAATGTTAAACCAGCATATCCTGGTACCAAGATAATTTAATCTAATTCTATTCCCCAGGTCTTACACAATTTGGTGTACGTTTTCATTATAAGCCATTTCACACTCAATGCTTTGTATTCTGTTTCAGCGGTATATTACGTAATTCTTTCAGGTAGCGCATCGCTCCCAGGAATCGACGAATGTTGACTAAACGGCCAAACATAGGGAACAAAAAATAAGTGATATTTATAGAGCGATTATTGAAGCAAAGATATTATGTTCGAGTAGTATAGAAGTCTGGGGAAATAACTTATCCCGAGTATATATCGATAGGATAGGATTGAAATTTTGCAAAACAAAAAACAAGTATTCCAAAGAATTCCTCGCTAATGGCAAGGAACATCAAAAATAGAGACAATTTTGTCTATGTAATAAAAAAGAAACGGGAAGAGACAGCTACAATTTTACATTTAAAAAATAGGAACTATCTAAGATGAATATATTAATAGAAAACACATTCTTAAGGTGAGTACTTGGAAAACTGAAATGAGACAACACCACCATTAACTGATGATGTGTAATGTATGTTTTCATGACAATAAAACTATATAAAGAGTGTCCCAGAAACGCTGTCCAAATTATTCGAACAGGCAATCTCACGGATAGGTAAACATGTTGGTATAACGACTTTTAGTGTTTAAAATTAACATATTCCATCATCTGTAATACTCATTTAAAATGCATCCAACATGACAAGTGAAGCACGCCAGTAAACAGTATAATTTGAAAAAAAAAATGCAAAGGGTTTCTGGGACGCGCTATATATAAACGTGAGACAAAAATTTGTTTTTTTTTAAACGTATAAGAAATAAATTACGAGCCATTTTCGTGAAAATTCTGTTGCTAAAATTATTATGGTTCACTTTCTCTTTATAATAATATAATGGAAAAAATAAGCGCACTGCACTTGGTGGTGCTAAGGACTGGAAGTTGTTTCTAGGCTCAGATGGGATGTGAGTTCGAATCCCACTCGGACTGATCGTCTGGTTGCGTTATTTTGCCCGACAGTAAAGAAAATGTCAGGTAATACCATTGAGTACAAATTCTCGGACCGTCTCGCTACAATCAATTTCATCGACGCTAAATAACGATGAAGTTGATACAGCGGCGTTAAATAAGCAATTAAGAAAAGGGACACTCTCGGTCCGGTCGATACGTTCCCATGCTAATGCGTGATGCAAATTAATAAATTAAAACACGGCCGGCAGCGCCTACGTTAAGCTAACACAGATAACAGACTCGGCCGACGTTCATTTGTCTTCGCATAGACCTTCGGGGTTTTGCAGCACGGATTTCAGTAATGTATTAGCGATCTAATATTTAACAAGCGAGGGAATTCAACAAAAAGTTGAAGAGCGTTTGAGTTTCCATGGCATTTAATTGTTGACTTTTAGTGTACTGGAAAGGCACAGAAAATTTCAGGTTTATTATGTATTACAAATAACTGAACAAAATCAAATAGGCAGTGACAATAATACGTAAACACATGGAATGAAATAAAAAATCTATGATTGCATGTAACGTTTACAGAGGAAATAAGGTAAATAAATACATTTTACTGTAATATTTAAGAGTGTCTAATTGAACGGAATTAAATAAGCTAGAATAACAGTCAATCCTGGAATTATAATCACAATGCATTAATACAGAATGCTCTATTAAGAGGGCTAGTACAGAACTTACTGTGTTCGATCTACATGCAAATAAGAATTAAGTGGTATACTGTAATATAAGCACATGGAAATATTCTGTCAATATTTTATTGTTATTTATCCATCTTATGTGAGAAATGCCTAGCTTGTATTAACTTTCTGTAGTTACTCATGTATTGTGTACGCGTTTGATCCCTTCCATATCAAATCACAACTGAATAACATTATTATTATTATTATTATTATTATTATTATTATTATTATTATTATTATTATTATAATAAAATATTGAAACCTCCCCATGGACTGTAATAAACTCTTCCAAGCAAATTGAGTTTATCGCATAAGCATTTCCATGGCGACCGATTGTTACATCCGTTCCAAAAAATCATTTCACTTATTCTATAGACGTTACAGCTATAAAAAATAACTAACTTTTATCATGCTACTCTAGATATTCAAAATTAAGCCATTATGAAATGCGCAATTAAAAATGTCAACTATAATAATGTATAACTTGTGCAAATAATGTGGAAAGTGAGAACAAATTTTTCACGTTCTCACTGTAGACCATGTAGAGCAACATATCAACAATACATCCGTCCTTGGTATGTAATAAACTTTTTACTATGATAATTAAACGTAGAGTTTGTAAAACACTTTTGTTTGTGAGAATTAAGTCCTTTCTGAACACCGCGAAATAAATTTGAACTTCACGGCCTGCTATATCACTCGTCACCATAGGAACTGAATGCTGTTAGTATTAGCACGAAGCTTAATAAGTAGTAAATATGCATCCATAGATAGTTGCTAACCACTAGGATCGCCAATATCGCCTCATTACAGACAATGCGAAATAGTACCGGCACAGTCTATTGTTCCTAGCACCCTCACAACTCAAGCTTCGTGACTGTATATACCAGACTGCAAAAAATCGATCCATGAACTGCTGTACCATACTACAGATTTTCTTCTATTTGGACATCGCAGAATGTGTTTTATTATGGGAGTAGAATAAAGATATGTATCTAACTTAAATGCAGCATATACTCTTGTAGTGGAACTTCGTTGCATATTTCTTTGCACTCAATGAAAGAAGTTCCACTTTACACAAAAGTTGCATAAATTAATATTTTGATACGTATTTTAAAAATCTTTTCGGAAATTTTGATTTTTTTTTTTTCCATCCTCTCGACAAGATGTTTCCAAATGTATCTGTACTCTAGAGTAAATAATGATAAAGATTTCTAGCCCAGAAGTAAACCGATGGTTCTTTTCATATTTCTGGCATTTGCGACTGTCAATTTTCGTCAGATTTTCTAATGGCTATGAGGCATAGAATAGCTTTCATAATGTCAATCATACTATTGCAAGTATTTAAGGGTTTTGAATCCAAAATTCTTTTTTCAATAAACATAATTTAATTTACAATTTAAGAATCCCAAAATATTTACAAAAAATGGTATTTGCATATTTCCCAAAATTGGTATTTGCACTGACATATTTCCCAAAAGAGTGTTCTATCACATCTATTTCTACGCTATACTAGATATCGTAAAATTTAGATTGTTTTAAGAAAGTAAAAATGTATCATCATCATCATCATCATCATCATCATCATCATCATCATCATCATCATCATCCTGTGTTTGATCGTTTGTCAACATTTTCGGTATCCACAGGGAGTAAAGCTTTCTCTCTTTCTATAATAATAATAATAATAATAATAATAATAATAATAATAATAATAATAATAATAATAATAATATAATAATAATAATAATAATAATAATGCTCAAGCGTCAAGAGATCCCTAGACCTCGATCGTTGTGATTTACCTGAAGTAATTCCGAATTTTGCTCCCAGATGGCATCTCCAGGCTTGCTGTGATAAGGACTGCTTGCAGCGCCACTGACGGACTGGCCGTGGAAGATGAACACGACGGCCAGAAACAGCAGCTGCGCCCGCAGGAGCTGCATTCTGCAACGCATTTGTAACATCAGTATGACAGTGAATACACCGGTGCAGTTTCATACATACAGGGTGTTAGGGGATAAAGTACACATGTTTGATTGGATGGTAGAGCACAATGACAGAATGCTTTATGGATTTTGGCATATATTCCGTTTTTATACGTCGCAAAAGTGCAATTTTTTTATGTTAAATAAGATCATATTCAGGTGAACGAATTAAGAACTACAAAGAAATTGAATACCACTCGGAATAAGGCCTAGCTCAATTCTGAAAGCATGTGCCTTAAGCCCTTATTCTGGGGGTTTTCAATTGATGGGCACTGGTTCTTTTCTGTGAGCAACCTAATCTTACAAGTGTTAAAACCATTGTATTCGAAAAACATGCTGGCTAGATATAACATAAAATAGCTACTAGACAAACGAATGGAGTATGGGAAAGTAGCAGGAGCATTTTCAATTCATATTGATTTTGTCTACCACTTCTCAAAATATGTGCATTTATTTTCTTGACACCCTGTATATGAAATGAAAAAAAGAATGTCAGACTTGTAGAAGCAATTAAATGGAAAATAAAGAATGTAGTAACACTCTCGTTACATATAAAAAAACAAAATCACACTTCATTATTATTCCCTGGCAAGTAAAAGTAATATCAGATGGACAATACGACAATTTTAGAATCATAACTGTACTACATCTCCAAGTATTTCTTTACTTGCAAGCGAAATTATGCTAGATTTCAGTGTAGAAAGAAAGGCGCATAGCTAAGAAAGTCCATCAGCTTATTCTTTTATGTTGCTATGGAAATGGCGAATCTTAGATTTGATAAACTGCAGGGTAACCAAGGACGACGACAGGCATTTTTTATTTAATGCATTGCAATATTACAGTATGAAATCATACATAGCTGTGCACATCTTGTGGTATCTAGACACAAGGAAGTTTTCTGAGATGTATTCCATCCATTTTTTTTATTGAATTTCGCAGTTTGAAATGGACAGAATGGAAGATATCGGGTAAATATTCATGTCCTGCAGCCAGTACCAAATATATGAACTGCTGATTTTTTAGGTGCAATGATTTACTTGAAGAGTTTTGACCTTTCGTTTTCTGAACAATTTTCTCTTGTCGTTTGTATCCTTGTTCCTTGCTTTTAATATACCTTTTAATTTAGCAATAAGACACTCTTTTTTGTGGTTCAAAGAGTAAAGGTTTGCTTCTTTGGTTAGCCCACAGTTTCATTTCCTGCTATGTTAAAATGAGATGGAATACACCGCTGTGCACATTTTTTTGCCAGATTTTTGAACTAGAAACATTGTTCTACTTGTTTCTATGTCGTTTAAGTTTAATTTTATCGTGACTAAAGATGCACACTGGTGAAAAATCGAACAAAATCTTAAATAAAAGGCCATGAACTAAACGGAATTCCAATGTATTCGAAATTTATATGTCCACATGAAAACAAAACTTGCGGCATTTTGAGATATAAACGTACAAAATGTTACACAACAATAAAAAATTAAATGACAAAATGACGACCTTGCAATTAGTTTCATATCATGTGGCAGAAGTGGCATTCATGTAGAATTAGACCATTTTTGTGCCATGGGATTGCCTGATATTTGCCTTGCAATTAGGGAAATCTCTGAAAAAGAAACAACACCTGCCTACGCTGATATATTAAGTTAAACTCCACCTAGATGCATTCTGACAAACACCGGCAAACCGTGCTAAGGCACGTTGTGTATCCACTATGTATTCAGGCAACCTTACATGCTTTAAATCAGTCTTTCCTCATAATATTAATAGATAGTACGATTTGCCGATTAGTTATGCAATGGAAAAATTATGCTGGAATTATGTCCATGCCTATATTAGGAAAATGGGAAAACACCAATAAAAACCCTAATTACTACTTTGTCCGGCATAAAATGTCACTGCGGATTAGTACTTAATGTCATTGATGCATGCAGCGAAGTTTGGATTCTGAACAAGAGGGTTGTCCAAACACCAGAAGCAGCACAGATGATATTCAAATAGAATTGACAAAACTATAGAGGATTCCACGTTAAGAAAAAAAACATCACACATATGGGGCTATTCTATTAAATGGCCAGTTGCCATAGAAACGCATGCCTACCACATAGCTTCTACATTGTACTAGCCAAGGCCTATAAAATCAATGCTTTTTTCTTAATGTGGAATCAGGGTTTTAAGCTAGAAAATAAATAATTGTCGCAAAAATGCACAAATGAAAAATTATATTCGTGCAAATTGCGGAAAGCTTGTGGAATATTATAAATAACTGTACAGAGAGATAAAATCAATAAAGTATACAGAAACAAAGAGTTATTTAATTTGTTTCTTGGAGTTTTATTACTTTCAATTAATCTTCCCACACTGTAGATATACTTATCTAAGAGGTAGAGGGGGAAGAGAAGGCCTGATGGCCTTATCTCTACCAGGTTAAATAAATACATAAATACATAAATAAATAAATAAATAAATAAATAAATAAATAAATAAATAAATGAATAAATAAATAACTAACTAAATAAATAAATAAATAAGTAAGTAAATAAATAAATGAATAAATAAATAAGTAACTAAGTAAATAAATAAATAAATAAATAAGTAAATAAGTAAGAAAATAAATAAATAAGTAAGTAAGAAAATAAATAAATGAATGAATGAATAAATAAATAAATAAATAAGTAAGTAAATAAATAACTAAATAAATAAATAAGTAAGAAAATAAATAAATAAATGAATAAATAAATAAATAAATAAATAAATAAATAAATAAATAAGTAAATAAGTAAGTAAGAAAATAAATAAATAGATAAATCAATAAATAAGTAAGTAAATAAATAAATAAGTAAATAAGTAAGAAAATAAATAAATAAATAAGTAAGTAAGTAAATACGTAAGTAAATAAATAAATGAATAAATAAATACATAAATAACTAAATAAGTAAATAAATAAATGAATGAATAAATAAATAAGTACATAAATAAATAAGTAAGTAAATAAGTAAATAAATAAATAAATGAATAAATAAGTAAGTAAATAAATACATAAATAAGTAAATAAGTAAGAAAATAAATAAATAAATAAACAAATAAATAAATAAGTAGGTAAGTACGTAAATAAATAAATAAATAAATAAATAAATAAATAAATAAGTAAGTAAGTAAGTAAGAAAATAAATAAATAAATAAGTAAGCACGTACGTAAATAAATAAGTAAGAAAATAAATAAATAAATAAGTAAGAAAATAAATAAATAAATAAGTAAATAAGTAAGTAAATAAATAAATAAATGAATGGATGAATAAATAAATAAATACATAAATAACTAAATAAGTAAATAAATGAATGAATGAATAAATAAATAAATAAGTAACTAAGTAAGTAAATAAATAAATGAGTAAATAAGTAAGTAAATAAATAAATAAGTACATAAATAAATAAGTAAGTAAATAAGTAAATAAATAAATAAATGAATAAATGAGTAAATAAATAAATAAATAAATAAATAAGTAAGTAAATAAGTAACTAAGAAAATAAATAAATAAATAAACAAATAAATAAATAAGTAAGTAAGTACGTAAATAAATAAATAAGTAAGAAAATAAATAAATAAGTAAATAAATAAATAAGTAAGAAAATAAATAAATAAGTAAATAAATAAATAAGTAAGTAAATAAGTAAGTAAGAAAATAAATAAATAAATAAACAAATAAATAAATAAGTAAGTAAGTACGTAAATAAATAAATAAGTAAGAAAATAAATAAATAAGTAAATAAATAAATAAGTAAGAAAATAAATAAATAAGTAAATAAATAAATAAGTAAGTAAATAAATGAATATATAAATAAATAAATAAATAATTAGACGTAGGTATGTTTAGAATCAATTACTGCTGAATTTACATCACATTAAAATACGTTATTTTATGAGCACTCTAAACATTGAAATTCTTTACTGGTACACCCTTCAAGATTTATTGTTAACAGAATGCTAACTCTTTTTTACTGAAAGGCGGTTTCTAATTCCAGTTTTTACAAGATTCATGCAACTAAATCCTCGCTCACAATTTACAGTATGCGATGGAATTATATAAATCAATTAGAAGAAATTGTTCACTTAACTTACATGAATTGCACCAACTCTTTGAAATCAATTTCTGAACATCCATTACTCAATACCTTTTTTAACTTTGCTCAAGCCATTAACATTTGATTTAAATTTAGATTCTCCAGCAACTTGGTTCTTGTACGTTTGTTTTTCGAAACTAACCAGTTCCTTAAGGAGAGAGGATGGTTAAATATGACGAAAAGTCACTAAATTTTCAATTTTTTTTAAATCTTTTTTTTATACATATAAAAAATATATTACATAAAATTTAATGGGCATTTATGGTCTTGTGACGTCATTTTTAGGGCTTTGCTGCACAGGGTTTTAAATTACACTAAACTTTGATTGCAATTCTCTGTAACTTAAATTTTGTGTTTTATTTTTTACAAAAAGTTATATATATTCTGAACTATTAATACTACATGCATGATATTTGGTACACATATTCTTTATGTTATTAGAAATCTTTTCTCTGTAATAGAAATTTGTTAGTTTATTGCATTTAAAAATATGCCTCCACATTTCTACAAAACCACCTCTAGAATTCATTTTTAAAATGCAATTGTTTATCTTAAAATTTTGAAAATCAATGTCAAAATTTTTCTCTTGACATTTTACAGAACGTGTTTTTGAGAATAAAATGTCAAATAAATTTTTAATTTATTTAAAAAAATGACTGAGATATATTCATTTTAATGAGTTACTGTTTCTTTATGTTTTTTTATTTGGGTCCCAATTTATTTTCAAACCAAATATCGAAGTTAAATTGTTGCAGCAATGATACATTTTCTGCTCACAAAAATTAAAATTGTGCATAAATTGGGGAAAAAATTCGAATTTCACTATTCCCTCCTCTGAAATATTTGGTGATCACCTATATAAGAAAGTTAATTTTGTTTTCTGGAGGCCGCGCTGGAAGTTGTGAAACCGAGAAATATTCCACCACCACCCGAAATCGAACCCGAGACCTCCCAGTCCATAGACAGTTTACCAATTGAAGTATCCAGCCCCTAAAAGTAGCCTATATATGAAGTTCATAAAAAATGAAATATGATATTAAAGCTCTTCCAGATGTGACACTGAATGAACGATTTGGTTCCGAGATTAAAGAAAGAATATTTGTTGTTACCTGTGATTTCCTTGTTAGAAGCACGCCTAAGACCCCAGAGTTCGCTCTTTTCTGTCTGTTACTTTGAATTCTGTTTCCACGCGCTTCCTTTGCGTGCCAGGGCAGGACTACTTCTGAGTAACAATAATTCTCATTTCCTGTCCCAAACGTTGATACAATCTAATGAAATTATTAACAACTGAAGCTCAAGTTTTATCGCGATCGTAAAAAACTACGAAAACGTTGAGTCATATGAACCTACAAGATTACTTACAGCTTAAGCTGAGCATTTCTGTAAAATAAATGAACGCATTTTCGATGTAAGAACACATTTCAGTGTTTTATTGTAAAGAAAAAAAGTAGGTTTGATGAAAAATGTAATATTGTATAAATTTGAATACATACTACTTAGGGACTTAACGTTGCCAATAGAAACTGATGTATAAACAATTGAATCACGTAATTGACCATGAGTATTAAATTAGTGGGCCTTGACTTGTTGCCAGGTTACCATAATACATTTTATCAAGTTTAGATTAGGTAATTCAAAATAAGTATAATATCTTGGCTTTAACAATTTCATTTCTATATTCTACTTCAAGTTTTTTTAAAGGTTATATTTTTCACAAAGACAATATGCAACAAAACCTTCAATCCTCATTCCAGGAGGCCTAGTCTACAAACAACAATGCAATTGATAATCGAAACGATTCACACATCAATATGACGTCAATGAGTTGTTTGAAATTGTAATGAATAATAACATGTTATTACAGAGAATTGGATTCATTTGAAAATTAGTACAACAATGACATACTTTAGAATTAGAATGTGTTAAGTTAACTATTTGTGTCTTCATACTCCCGCATTTATTAATAATCCCATTTATGTACGAATAATAATTAATTATAAATGGCTTTTAAGGAACCCGGAGGTTCATTGCCGCCCTCACATAAGCCCGCCATTGGTCCCTATCCTGTGCAAGATTAATCCAGTTTCTATCATCATATCCCACCTCCCTCAAATACATTTTTATATTATCCTCCCACCTACGTCTCGGCCTCTCCAAAGGTATTTTCCTCTCTGGCCTCCCAACTAACACTCTATACGCATTTCTGGATTCGCCCATACGTGCTACATGCCCTGCCCATCTCAAACGTCTGGATTTAATGTTCCTAATTATGTCAGGTGAAGAATACAATGCGTGCAGTTCTGCGTTGTGTAACTTTCTCCATTCTCCTGTAACTTCATCCCTCTTAGTCCCAAATATTTTCCTAAGCACCTTATTGCCGAACACCCTTAACCTCTGTTCCTCTCTCAAAGTGAGAGTCCAAGTTTCACAACCATACAGAACAACCGGTAATATAACTGTTTTAGAAATTCTAACTTTAAGGGGTTTTTTTATAGCAGATTGGATCGTAAAAGCTTCTCAACGGAATAATAACAGGCATTTCCCGTATTTATTCTGCGTTTAATTTCCTCTGGAGTGTCATTTATATTTGTTACTGTTGCTACAAGACATTTGAATTTTTACACCTCTTCAAAGGATAAATTTACAAGCGAGCAATAATTTTTTTATTAAATTAAAATACAGTTTGATATTCTGTTAATGATTTCACATTAAGAAAAATTTTCACGTGAATTTCTTTCAAGTCCATCTGGTACCGAAATCGTAGATCTGCAACAATAGTTTTAACACGGCCTTCTTGTATAAAAATATAAATCGCTGAGAAAATAAGAATCAAAATACATTATTCTTTTATTAATTATTAATACGTCATTGTTATTGTTGCAATATTGGATATGTCCCTATTCAAATTTCAACAGAGCTTCCGACTCTCGTTTCTATGTATCCATGAGGCCATAATCACGGAATGAATTTAATTCTCAAGACATAGATAAACAATGTAGGCCATGTTTTTTGTTGACATCGGATATTTTTCTTTTGTTTTGCCAACAAATGAATGCAGCATGTATTAAAAACAATAAATATTTGTCGTTAATGTTATTATTAAAGAAAAATTTAATTTAATTTTTTAAATATTGAAGGATGAAATTAATGTTAGAACAGAAGTTTAGAAATTTGTTTTTGAAACTTACGCACTTCTGCAGAAGAGTTTTAATTGTTCAGCAGTATCGTAATGATGTTGATAATTGCATGAATGAATTTCTGGCCAAATGGTCACAATTCCAGCAACTTCTGCGACAAAACCTCCTCAGAACTATTAATATTTGAGGAGAAAAATTCGCTCCAGTACCGGGGATCGAACCCGGGTCCTTTGTTCTACGTACCACGGGCTCTGACCAGTGAGCTAAGCCGAATTCAATCCACACCACCGTAGAACCAAGGACCCGGGTTCGATCCCCGGCGCCGGAGCGAATTTTTCTCCTCAAATATTAATTGTCAATATTACAGATATTATTCTGTAGGAGAAATTAATTAGCACATTATGCAACGAGCCTATAATGGTAGTAATTAAGACGCGAGTATGTTTATGAAACGAGCGCAAGCGAGTCTCATAATTTTCATACGAGCGTCTTAATTACCATTATAGTCAAGTTTCATACGACTTTTTATGCTCGACCATATTTCTAACTTGAAATTATTCAGAAGTATTCATTTTATTTGTATCTGACAGAAGATCGGAAGTGACCTTGTGTATAGCTCGTGAAATGGGAGATGTGCGCAGACGCGAAAGTATTGATTTTTTCCGAGGAACAATAATGTCATTGACCTTGATGTAATGAAGAGAATAACATGAACTAATTTTGATATAACCTGGAAATTGATTTAGAACTGAAAAACGAGATGATAAATTGAATTTATTTGAATATTATTTACAATTAACGCTAATTATTATAGTAACAGAACATAACCTTCTGCGACAGTATTGGATTTCCAGCCTCCGTGACGTTTCCCTCGTTGTCTTTCGATTGCATATCCGAGAATAATCGAAAACTGAACTTCAATGAATAGGTGTACTTTAATGACATGCATTAAAGGACTGCTGCCGGGTGTATAATTACTACATTTCGGCATGGTCGAGCATAAAAAATCTTAATATACTCCTCAGAACTGTTAACACGCAAATTCAATATTTTCTTGGTCACGTGACAAAATAATGAATATTAAAAAAAAAAAACGGATATTAATTAAATTTCTAAGCGCGAAACTCAGAGATTCGAAAGCATCACACATTATTAAATCAGTAAACTCGTCTGTCCTTGATTAGGGTCGGAAAAGAAATCCATAGTGCCGTATACGTATAAAAAACAACTTGCGGAGACTACCATTCAAAATTGAACACCCGGTATAATTGATTATGTGAAAGTTAATGCCATCAAACAGAGTTATAATTGAAAATAATGAAAAGATACTTTTACTTTTCCCAAGGCCTACTAATTTATACACACGGCCAATTACGTAGTACAATACGAGTTTCACTTGTTTATACATACGTTTGTGAAGTAAAATCCCGATGTAGTGAAGGGTTTATTAGCATTCCCGGTCTAAGTTGATATCGACTTGAAATGATTGTCGTCTTATGAGGGCTTTGGTTGGGAAACAAAAGACATACTGACATACAGAGAAGGCATTGTAAACACTACTATTGTAGTGTAAGCATAATAGCATTGAGCTTCTTTGTGTACGCTTTGAATAAGCTATTAATATTATTTTTAAAAATATTATGTCTTACTTATCTAAGGAGAAACGTGGATGCATCAAAGGAATGTGGGAAGCAGGACTTCTTATAAGAGATAGTAATGCCGTCGAGAGAAGTTTAAGAACTATACAGGGTGTACAAAAAAGTAGGCTATTCAATATTTTTATCACATACCCTGTTCAACATCTACTTGGAGGATTTAGTGAAGAATAGTTTTCAGAACATGGGAGGGGTGATAGTAGGAGGAAGAAGAATAAAGTTCATAAGATTTGCTGATAATATGGCGTTGTTAGCAGAAGAGGAGATGATACTAAGGGATATGCTACTGGAGCTAAATGACAGCTGTGAGCAGTATGGGATGAAGATAAATGCAAACAAGAAGAAGACCATGGTTATAGGAAGAAAAATAAAGAAGGTAAACGTGCGAATACTAAATGAGGCAGTAGAGCAAGTGGACAGCTTCAAATACTTGGGGTGTACTATAAGCAGTAACATGAGCTGCTGCCAGGAAGTCAAAAGGGGGATAGCAATGGCCAAGGAAGCTTTTAATAGAAAAAGGAGCATCTTCTGCGGACCTCTGGAGAAAGAACTGAGGAAGAGACTAGTGAAGTGCTTTGTGTGGAGTGTGTCATTGTGTGGGGACAGAAACATGGACATTGCGACGAAGTGAAGAGAAGCGACTAGAAGCATTTGAAATGTAGATATGGAGAAGAATGGAGCGTGTGAAATGGACAGACAGAATAAGAAATGAAGCTGTGTTGGAAAGAGTGGGTGAAGAAAGAATGATGCTGAAACTGATCAGGAAGAGGAAAAGGAATTGGCTGGGTCACTGGCTGAGAAGAAACTGCCTACTGAAGGATGCACTGGAAGGAATGGTGAACGGGAGAAGAGTTCGGGCAGAAGAAGATATCAGATGATAGACGACATTAAGATATATGGATCGTATGCGGAGACTAAGAGGGAAATAGGAAAGAGTGCAGAATGCTGGCTTTGCAGTGAAAGACCTGCCCGTGGACAGAAGACTATGAATGAATGAATGCTTTCTTATTTGGATCCATAGTAACTTCACCTCTCACAATATTGAATGTTTTATAACAGCCCGTAGGACCTGTATGTAAACTAAACAAAACGAAGATGAAATTAAGAGATTAAATTTAATAAATAAAGAAGGATATGATGAAGAGGAGAGTCCAAGAATAGAAACAGAAGCAACCTACAATGTGCGTTAAGAGATACGATCTCGGTGCGTCACGAACAAGGAGGGTTCCCACGTCAACTTGTTGTGAGTATCTGATACAAAGTTTGAACGGGTAGATCCTTATCGAAACAAGTGACAGCAGTGAGCCCTATAATAAAACTCAGCTGTGACGTATTTCAACCCGATAATGGCTGGTTGGTGACCTCTCCAGATGTGTGTACAACCCCCATCCTGAGGTATAATAACAGCAATTTTAAGGGGCGTTTATTGTTGCCGAATGGAAAAGTGATACACGAAAATGATGACCAATGTCCATCCAAGTCAAGAACCTTACTAGACCAAAACAATATGACGTCACTGACTGATCTGCGATTGGTTGAGAGCCAAAGCCAATATACTTACTTACTTACTGGCTTTTAAGGAACCCGCAGGTTCATTGCCGCCCTCACATAAGCCCGCCATCGGTCCCTATCCTGAGAAAGATTTATCCAGTCTCTACCACCATATCCCACCTCCCTTAAATCCACTTTAATATTATCCTCCCATCTACGTCTGGGCCTCCCTAAAGGTCTTTTTCCCTCCAGCCTCCCAATTAACACTCTATATGCATTTCTAGATTTGCCCATACGTGCTACATGCCCTGCCCATCTCAAACGTCTGGATTTAATGTTCCTAATTATGTCAGGTGAAGAATACAATGCGTGCAGTTCTGTGTTGTGTAACTTTCTCCATTCTCCTGTAACTACATCCCTCTTAGCCCCAAATATTTTCCTAAGCATCTTATTCTCAAACACCCTTAACCTATGTTCCTCTCTCAAAGTGAGAGTCCAAGTTTCACAACCATACAGAACAACCGGTAATATAACTGTTTTATAAATTCTAACTTTCAGATTTTTTGACAGCAGACTGGATGATAAAAGCTTCTCAACCGAATAATAACAGGCATTTCCCATATTTATTCTGTGTTTAATTTCCTCCCGAGTGTCATTTATATTTGTTACTGTTGCTCCAACATATTTGAATTTTTCCACCTCTTCGAAGGATAAATCTCCAATTTTTATATTTCCATTTCGTACAATATTCTGGTCACGAGACATAATCATATACTTTGTCTTCTCGGGATTTACTTCCAAACCTATCTCTTTACTTGCTTCCAGTAAAATTCCCGTGTTTTCCCTAATCGTTTGTGGATTTTCTCCTAACATATTCACGTCATCCGCATAGACAAGCAGCTGATGTAACCCGTTCAATTCCAAACCCTCTCTGTTATCCTGCACTTTCCTAATGGCATACTCTAGAGCAAAGTTAAAAAGTAAAGGTGATAGTGCATCTCCCTGCTTTAGCCCGCAGTGAATTGGAAACGCATCTGACAGAAACTGACCTATAAAAAATGAATTATGAATTGCTATATATTTTACAACGTAGTAAAGGAATTGCAATGTTATGAAATGCGCAAAAAATATACTAATGAGAAAGATTTAACCAGTGTCACGCATTCTTTTGTGTGTGTTTCATTTAAGTCCATGTTCCTCCCCAGTACCTATACCTTACGCATATATGATGATGTTGAAGTCTTAATACGATCCTGGCGGCAGTTTTCAGAAGCTCTCTTTCCTGGCCGTATGTAATAACGCAGGCTGTGATCTCAACAATGCTACTGATGCAATCAGCGTGCTTATAAATTGAAGCCAGAGCTGATTGGACGCATGTCTGGAGGTCTGGCGGCTACCAAGGCCAGGACAAAGGAGGAATTATTCCGTTTCTGTTTTATGTTACTACGTGATGTGCTCGTTTGACATTGTTTCCGAATTATCCAGGGCCGGGGCAGGTCCGTGCATGAGGAAACGACCCTGACGCCTACGGGACATCCTACACAACATGGCGGATCAATAAACAAAGACGTATCGCCTCGCGTAATTCTAGTGTTTGAATTGCAGTTTCTTTCTTATGTGGTACAAATTTAGAAGATTTGCGTGTCTTCCAATTAAGTGCGTGTGATGAAATGTGTACTCCGGGTGTATGAAGGTAGGGCGGAAATCTGAAATCTGCACTGCAGTTGTAAAATATTATTTAGTATGTGTGCATTATTTTATTCAACTTGTGCTTGTAGGTGATAACTACATCAATCTTTGACTGTTCTTTTTTAATTACCAACTTGTATCATTGCAAATTGTACCAGCTTTTGTTTCTGGCTAAATGGAAGAGAAGACCTAATGGCGTTAACTACTTTTTAACTTCGCTCTAGAGTATGCCAATAGAAAAGTCCAGGATAACAAAGAGGGTTTGGAATTGAACGGGTTACATCAGCTGCTTGTCTATGCGGATGACGTGAATATGTTAGGAGAAAATCCACAAACGATTAGGGAAAACACGGGAATTTTACTGGAAGCAAGTAAAGAGATAGGTTTGGAAGTAAATACCGAAAAGACAAAGTATATGATTATGCCTCGTGACCAGAATATTGTACGAAATGGAAATACAAAAATTGGAGATTTATCCTTCGAACAGGTGGAGAAGTTCAAATATCTTGGAGCAACAGTAACAAATATAAATGACACTCGGGAGGAAATTAAACACAGAATAAATATGGGAAATGCCTGTTATTATTCGGTTGAGAAGCTTTTATCATCCAGTCTGCTGCCAAAAAATCTGAAAGTTAGAATTTATAAAACAGTTATATTACCGGTTGTTCTGTATGGTTGTGAAACTTGGACTCTCTCTTTGAGAAAGGAACATAGGTTAAGGATGTTTGAGAATAAGGTGCTTAGGAAAATATTTGGGGCTAAGAGGGATGAAGTTACAGGAGAATGGAGAAAGTTACACAACGCAGAACTGTACGCATTGTATTCTTCACCTGACATAATTAGGAACATTAAATCCAGACGTTTGAAATGGGCAGGACATGTAGTACGTATGGACGAATCCAGAAATGCATATAGAGTGTTAGTTGGGAGGCCGGAGGGAAAAAGACCTTTGGTGAGACCGAAACGTAGATGGGAGGATAATATTAAAATGGATTTGAGGGAGGTGGGATGTGATGGTAGAGACTGGATTGATCTTAATCTTAGCATGCAGGCTTTCACGGCCGGTGTCTAGTTGAAACAGAGCTTCCGGGCTAAGATGCCGTGGTCTACTGGTGCTGACGTTACCAGACGTTTCGTCTACTTCTACGGCAGACATCTTCAGTGGTTAGGTTCTCTGACCTTCCTTCTACGATGCCGAGACACAGGAGTCATCCCACGATTCCTGATTATGAAACGTCTGTTCCGAACGGCCTCATCCCACCGGATCTATAATAGGACAGAGAAAGCCCTGCTACGAGAACGGATCCATCAAACCCGTCGGGAACTAGCCTTGAATGACTACAACCTGTACGCCCTACACATTCGTCTGAGTAACAGCCTGAAAATAGAAGACTGGGTCGTTATAGACAGAATGACTTATGCTACAATGGAGTCCAATCTGCATAGAGTCTCCGAGCGTCTGAAGAAGAAATACAACAACCTCACTACAACCAAGGCGGGTAAAGATACCACGGACACCAGACGCACGGTAGTGAACCTATCAGACGAAACGCTTTCACCGGAGGAAATCACAGTCCTGGCGAAGGGAGGGAATTATGCGGTAACGCCACGGATGGTTCCAATTGAAGACATCATTGCGAACATAGAGTCGGGAATCAGAAACCTGAGCTCTGACGCTACAGAAGAGATCCGACGTGAGACGGCAAGGGTACTACAACACGTAGCACCACCGAAAAGCAACCTGTCCGGGGAAGAAAGGAAAGCTATAAAGACCTTGAACGAGAAAGACAACATCGTAATCCTTGCTGCGGACAAAGGAAATGCAACGGTAGTCCTGAACACGGAGGATTATATGCAGAAAGTAAGAGACTTGTTAGATCCAGTTACATACAAAAAACTGGCGCGGGACCCAACCTCAGTCATCTTAAGGAAGACCAACCTTCTAATCAAGAATTCGTCGATTCCAACAGAAATACAACGTACGATTAAGAAGTCGGAAGCACTACCGCCGAGACTGTATGGACTACCTAAGATACACAAACAGGATGTGCCGCTCAGGCCGATTGTCAATGCTATCGGGTCACCAAATACCTGAGCAACCTACTGAAACTCTTAGTAGGCAAGACATCCTCATACATCAGAGATTCCAGCCACTTCATTGAGAAGATTCAAACGCTGAAAACCCGACCTGGAGACATTATGGTCAGCTTTGATGTGGTGTCTCTGTTTACCAGAGTCCCAATTATAGAAACCATAGAACTATTGAAGAACATCTTCCCAGAGGACATTGTAGCGCTATTCCAACTGGTGCTCACTACTACGTATTTTCAATGGAATGGGGACTTCTATGAACAGACAGACGGAGTAGCCATGGGCAGCCCTCTTAGCCCGATGGTTGCCAACTTCTACATGGAGTCCTTTGAAGATACTACACTCAAGGCCACGACACGAAGACCTGAATGCTGGTTCAGATACGTGGTCGACACATTTGTGGTGTGGAGACATGGAGAACCAGCACTAAGGGATTTTCTCAACCATCTAAATGGGGTCCACAAACAGATCCAGTTTACGATGGAATTAGAATCAGACGGAAGGTTACCGTTCCTGGATGTGTTGGTCCACAGAAAACCGGACGGTACCCTAGGACACAGCGTCTATCGGAAACCCACCCACACCGATAGATACCTACACAAGAGCTCAAACCATCATCCTGGTCAAAAACGAGCCATGATGAAGACTCTGATTGAGCGAGCGCAGAAAATCTCAGAACCACAACATCTCCGACAAGAAATGGCCCACTTAAGAGCTGCGCTAAGCAGTAACGGGTACTCAGCTCCGGAGATTAGGAGGGCCATGCATCCCAGGAGAGATCTGAACGGGCCATCCCAAAGCCACACTCTAGTCCAGCAGAAGAAGAAGGGCACGGTCTTCCTCCCGTATCATCAGAATGTCACGGACCGGATCGGCAAGATATTAAAACGGCCCGATGTAGACACGGTTTTCCTGCCGACCCAACAAGTCCGTAACATGCTGAGATCGGTAAAGGACAAGAGAGACAAGTTGGTTGCCGCAGGTGTATACAGGATTCCGTGCTCCTGCGGTGCCGTATACATAGGCACTACACAACGTAGCGTCAAAACTAGACTAGTGGAACACGAACGGAACTGCAGATTGGGACAACTGGATAAATCTGCAGTGGCGGAACATGCGTTTCAGGATGGGAGGCACGACATACAGTTCCTAGAAACAGACATCCTCAGTAACACGTACAATTACTTCCCCCGCCTATTCAGGGAAGCGATTGAAATCCATAAACATCCAAACAATTTCAACCGTAAAGAAGAGGGTCTGAAACTTAACAACTGCTGGCATCCTGTCCTGAAACGGACTCGTACAAAACCTGTGCACAGCGACGGTACGACGGATGGAAACCGAAATCCTGCGAGTGCTGTCCGCCACGATATTGGAACACAACAACCAGCCCAAGGCCACCGCACTCTAGCGAGCGCGGACCACCGCAACAACTGTGCGCCACGACCAGCCCAAGGCTACCGGGACCGAGCAGGTGCGAGCCGCCGCGACCAATCAACGCCACGGCCAGTCCAAGGTCACGATCTGACGGGCGCGGACCGCCGCGACAACGGAACACCAAGTCTCGGCGCTATAAATAAGGACGAGCAACCAGTCAGGTCATGACTTCTTTCTTGGACGTGAAAGGAGCAAGACGTGTCCTGAGACCTTCTGATTGGCGCACCAGCGAAAGCAGCTACAGCGGACAACCAACCAGATCCCTCAGTGCTACAGCAGCAAGCGAGTGCCGCAGCCAAGCAGCTCTCGGCCAGGGAGGCTCGAGGCGCCGAGCATCGTACTTCTGTCGGCCAGGCGGCGGACACCTACGTAATCGGCACTTCTTAAAGAGCAGCCTATTGGTTCCATTGCCGCACCGGCGCACAGCGCGAAGAAAGCCGCGCAGCCTACGGAGGGCTGTGCGCACTAACTTCCCTAGGCCAGGCGGATCCCGGTCGGGGATTGGGTCCTCTCTCGAGGAGACCCCTAGCCGTCCTCGGCCCCTAGGCAGGCTTCCTGCTAGGGAGAGACTCTGTGCCTTCGTGCCGGAGTGACTGCCCAAAGGCAGGGCCTTCGGGCTAATTTGCTTTCCGCCCTCCACTCTTCTACTATTGCCCGGCCCTTCTGAGGGCTACGCAAATTTTCGTCCGGCCCTTATCAGGGCCAACGAAATTAGCGAACCAAACCGACGGTCCCCGGCGGGCTCCGCAACGCTTGTTGCGATCGGCTAACCGGGCTAGGCTTCGGCGACCGGTCGGGCGTAACTGCTGGGCTTCCACCCTTAGTGGGAAAGGGGCCTAGCAGGTTCTTGCACTGCGGACAGAGTGCCGCTTAGGTTCCCCCCCCCCCTGACAGGATCGAATTTCTAATTCGAATGGCTCCAGTTAAGAGCAACAAGGCCACGAGCCAACCTACTGCAGGTGGCGTAAAGCGGTTGCTAGTTTGCACTAGCCAGACAGGGCCCACCACCTCCTACTTGCGCGTGTCGCGTCCCGCGCAGATTACTCCTCCGCCCAGGCGTCGGAACTTGCGATCGGCTGGACCTATACGGACACCGCCTGTCCCGGTTCCCGTTGCGGAGATCCTTGAGCTTCGTCCCCCTACCACCATCCCAGTCCCTTCAGGACTCCCCCGAAAGCCCACCCCTCCCAAGTTAGCTCCCAAGGTCACAGAGGTGACACTTGTTGACTCGCCCGGTCCTGGCGGACTGAATAGCCGTGGTGTTACGGTCTTGGCTGATGAGGTGCCGCCGATTCCATCTGGGTCCGGCGCACTTCAGGTCATTAAGGCCAAAAAGAAGAAGAAGAAGGGCTCAGCTAAGACTGAGCAGGGCGGCATTCCTTCCGCTAGTGAGCTCACCAAGGAAGAGAGATCGGCTCTCTCTACCTTGGAGCAATTAGAGGCGGCGACTCTTCAAGTCGTGACCGAGGAGGCAGCACCCCCCGCCGAACCTGAGGCCCCACAGGAGACGGCTGCTGCCTCTGAGGTAGATGAGGCAGTTCCCCGCCCCCCTTCCCCAGCTCGTACTCACGTGTCGGAGAGTGAGGACGATGGAGATGATGTTGAGACTGCCCTCACTAGGCGACGTGGTGATATCCCACCCGTTATTATTACGCCAGCCTTCACTGGCTCGATGGGCCGACTGAACTTAGAGTTCAAGGCCGAATACGAGCCGTTGGGCTTATGCTCGTACAGGGCGCGCGGCGGGACGGCCGTGAAAACTGTTTGCGAAAGGGACTACGCAAATCTTTGCAGGTTCCTGACCGAACGGGGAGTAGCGTACAACTTGCTGCGCCCCAAGAACGACAAGCCTCTGCGATTCGTTCTAAGAGGAATAGATATCCACACAGATGAGGAGGACATCCAGGGCGACCTGGAATTCCAAAGCATAATCGTCCGGCGAGTGACGAGGATGCACTCATCAAGGACAAGGGCCAAACTCCCAATGGTCATTGTCGATGTGGAGAATTCCCCCGAAACCCGGGATAGAATGAGAGCCTTGCGTCAGTGCTGCCTGATGAGGGTAACAGTTGAGGACTACGTCCCCAGCAAGCGCCCGCTTCAGTGCAGCAACTGCCAGTGGTACTACCACACGCAGGCTAGCTGCAAAGCGCAGCCTATGTGTCGAGCTTGTGCACGCCCCCATAAGACTAAAGATTGTCGCAAGCCGCACGATGTCCCCGCTACATGCGCACTCTGTACTGGCGCTCACACCGCCAATTACGGAGGGTGTCCCGTAGCATTACAGGTTAGAGATGCCACGGAAGGAACGAGCAGGGCTGCCCGACGGAGGAGGGCAGAGCTCGAGGAACAGCGGACGCTCCAATACGAGTGGCTCCGGCAGCAGCGGGTGGAGCGGGCTGCGAGGCAGCAGCAGCTGTTCCGAGAACAGCAGCCGCAGCCACAGGCTCGCGCCCCTGTGCAGGGGCCCCGTGCGGAGCGACGCACGGAACTCGGGCCGGTCCGCCAACAGCAGCAGCAAACGCAGCAGCAGCAGGCGGACATCCCTTCGCTTTTGGAGGTGCCCGTTACCGCGCCTCTGTGGTCCACCGTGGCAGCGACAGCCCCCCAAACTGCTGCCAATAATGTAGGACCCCTTTCTCAGCGCCCTAAGCGCAACAGGGGCAGCAGAAAAGCTACCAAGGCTACCACGGTTGAGTCCATCTCCGCCCCTGTCCCACAGGCCCAGCAGGAAGCTATTGCAAGCACCTCGAAAGGCCCGACCGGTCAAGGCGCGACCTTGGACCAAGTTCAGCACTTTGCCGAGGCGTTGCAGTTAGCAAACCCTAACCTCCCGCTCGCCCCAATATTAGAAGGATTAACCAGAGTGATAGTTCTCCTTATGGAGAATCCTATGTCTGCCCTCCCGGAGATATTTAAGCTCCTAACCTCCCTCGTTTCTCTCAATGGCCAGACGAAGTGACGGAGTTGCTAGGATGTGTATATGGAACGCCAGGGGCCTTAGACATGATAGACATGAGTTCAGGGCTTTCCTAGACGCTAATAATATAGACGTAGCATTTATAACAGAAACGTTCCTGACACCCCAAGTAAATTTAAGATGCGCGGGGTTTAAAGTCTATAGACAAGATAGAGCAGGTAGAAGAGGCGGAGGTGTAGCGGTGTTCGTTCGTTCTACGATCGCGCACTGTGAGTATCTCCTTCCCCAGCTAGCGGCATTAGAGGCAGTGGCTATTAGAGCCTACATAGGCAGACTCCCCTTTCTGCTCATGGCTGCCTACTGTCCTCCGGGCATACTAAATGAACGCGATTTAGATATAGTGACAAGTCTATCCGATAGATTCGTAGTCGCCGGCGACCTCAATGCGAAGCACGCTAGCTGGAACTGTCAACGCCCCAATCGGCAGGGCGATAGGCTTTTTCTTAATTCTACAGGAAACGGATACGTCGTGATGGCCCCTAGGGAACCCACACACGTACCGGCTGCTGCAAATCAACTGCCTGACATATTAGACATCGCTCTGGTGAAAGGTCTCACAACTAGAGCGAGACTAACAACCCTGGATGATCTTCCGTCCGACCACCTACCGGTGATAATGGAGATCATGCACCCAGTCGAACTCTCCCCAACCGCTGAGAAATTCAACTACAAGGCGGCAGACTCGGTGTTCTTTCAAGACCAGGTAGCCGCTACGCTTCCACCACTCCCCCCTGAAGTCACTCCGGCAGGGATAGATAGGTCAGTTAGCGACCTGACGGAGTGCATAAAGAAGGCAATGGTTGCTGCAATACCGAAACGGTCTTCACAACCGGGACGGATGCAGCTCCCAGCCTATATTAGAGACCTAAAGATCGCCCGCAATAGAGCAAGAACATTGTGGAAGCGTACTAGGTTAGATCAACATAGAATAGAAATGAACCGCTTGCGCAGGCGGATCAGTGAGGCGGTCCACGAAACGGTCGTGGATGCTTGGAAATCCAAGGTTGAGACGATGGACAGCAGAAACATGTCAGATGTCTGGCGTGTATCTCGAGCTCTGTCCAATCCGTCTCAATCTATTCACCCATTAGTAGTCGGTCCAGATGTCACGGCCTTTACTCCTGAGGAGAAGGCTACCGCACTGGCAGACGTTCTAGAGACCACTTTTCAACCCGCGGAACAAAATTTAAACTTGCCCCATATCAGAGCTGTTGAGGAATCGGTTCGAGACCTCCTTAGCAGGGAGCCGGAAAATGGGATACGACCTACGAACACCCACGAGGTCGCCCATTTCATTCGTCGCCTCGGCCCTCATAAGGCCGCAGGAGCCGACGGTATCCAAGGAATTATATTGCAGCATCTCCCAAGGTCAGCTATGAAGCGCATAGCAGAGATAATTAATAACATCTTGGCTTCCGGTCACTATCCCATTCCCTGGAAAGAAGCTCACGTAGTTCTCTTTCCAAAGCCTGGAAAGGATAAGACGAATCCAAGCAACTATAGGCCTATTAGTCTCCTCAGTTGTCTCAGCAAACTGGCGGAGCGGGTCATACATAGACGCCTCACTGAAGTAGTATTGCCCCAAATCAGGAACGAGCAATTCGGTTTTCACCCTGGCCGTTCCACTACACTCCAGGCACTCCGCATGACGGAGGACATTACCTGGGCTATGAGCACGAAGCGTGTAGTAGCTGCAGCTTACCTGGACATCGAGCGAGCATTCGACAAGGTTTGGCATGAGGGACTCCTCGTTAAGTTACTGGGCATGGGAGTCCCAGATGGAATGATACGCCTCATTTCTAACTACCTCCGAGGCCGTACATTCAAAACCCGTGTAGGCACTAGTATCTCCACCCCCCGTGAAATTCACGCAGGAGTCCCACAGGGTTCCATTATCGGGCCCATACTTTTCAATATATTCATTAATGACCTCCCGTTTCGCTATATCCACGGCAGAAGTAGTCATCTGTATATCTATGCAGACGACACTGCCCTCTTGGCGATGGGCAAAACCTATAGATTAGCGTCCCGTAGATTACAGTCGATCTTAGATCACCTCCAGCCGTGGTTCCACGACTGGAGAATCAAGGTCAATGTAGAGAAATGTCAGGCCATACTCTTTTCACTAAGAGCGAGGCTCGAAGACATACCACCACCACCCACACTTTTCGGACGAGAAATGCCGTGGATGAACCAAATTAAATATTTAGGGATCATCATGGACTCTCATCTCAACTTCCGAGATCACATCCAATCCCTTCTTCGTAAGGCCAACGGGCTGATAGTTAGACACTATCCCATTCTGGCGGCCTTAACTCCTGACAACCTGAGGGTAGGACTTACCATGTATAAGACCCTCATTCGCTCTGTCATTACCTATGCCGCACCCGCATGGGGGTTTGCGGCAGTGTCCCATCTCCGTAAACTCCAAGTTGTCCAAAACCAGGTGATTCGACTCATTACCCATCTCCCCCGAGTCGCCTCGAGAAGAAAGTTCCATGATGAACTAGAGTTGCCAACCATAGACGAGTTCATTGCTCGACTGGCTAGGAACCTGTATGCGGAAGCTCGTGCTAACCCCAACCCGCTCATATCTGGCCTCGGCCAGTATGATCCTAGGTTACGGCGTAGACACCAGACAGGTCCATTAGCTATACTATTGAGACAGGAGGACAGGGAGGCTGGCGTTACTCCCAGGTTTTGGTAGCCACGGCTCGACTCCATGAGACTCCTTGGATAGTGCAACCGCTGTAAAATGACCTTGTCTTAACTGGGCTAAACAAAATCCCTCCATAACATTATCTACTTTTGTTGATCGATGGAAATCTAATAGAGCCAATTGGCTAGTATATATCCATCGATTCATAGAGTCATTCAACCTAAGAGCCAACTGGCTAGTCTCTGATATTGAGACAACTCATCCTGCCTAAGGTTTTTCCGTGGTTTTCCTAAGGCGCTAAGACAAATGTCGGGATGAGCCCTAAAAGAAATGGGCCACGGACCTGCACTCATATCCCCATGAATCTCCTTAATTAACAATTACATCTCTCCCCCCTCTTCGCAATTGAGCCATCATATAGCCAAATGGCTGGTCTCGAAATTGAGACAAATCAACAAGGCTCATGACCTCCTACATAATAGCCAAATTGGCTAGTCTCTTATATGAGACAACTCATCCTGCCTAAGGTATTCCGTGGTTTTCCTCAGGCGTAAGACAAATGTCGGGATGAGCCCTATAAGAAATGGGCCACGGACCTATATGCCCTTCCCCATATATATTCCACCTTTATTATAAATTATGTATGTCCTAGTTCAGATAATATTAATAGTCTATTAAACATACGAGGTCACTCAAAAAGTCGCAAATTGAAAGGACAGGGATATCTCAAATTGCAGCTTAGATTCACGGCGCTTCTTCCGACGGCCTTCACCTGCTTTGTCATCGAACAACAGATGACGGCGTCTTGCCATCCTAACGGCAAACACCAGCCAACTCCTCCTCGCCCCGTTCCGTGATCAATTGATCAATCTCAGCCCCCCTCGCGTATGTGGTACCTAAGAGGTTACGTCCAATTTCGGCTTCCCCTTCAAAATTTTCTAGAGCTCCTTCAGGGGAGCAGCGTAACCCGGAGTGAGACTAGTGGCCAACAGGCTTGGAGCTCACATATTTAGTTTTGTACAGCCCCCAACTCCTTGCAAGGACGCGTTTTGCGTACCTTTTAAATTTTCCTCCCAATTCTCCTTCGATTTTTCGATTTTCGAGTCAGGTCATCAGTTGCTACAGGTATCCCGAGCAGAAGACTTCGACCGAGGATACCTAACCACTGAAGATGTCTGCCGTAGAAGTAGACGAAACGTCTGGTAACGTCAGCACCAGTAGACCACGGCATTTTAGCCCGGAAGCTCTGTTTCAACTGGATTGATCTTGCTCAGGATAGGGACCGATGGCGGGCTTATGTGAGGGCGGCAATGAACCTCCGGTTCCTTAAAAGCCAGTAAGTATTATTATTATTATTATTATTATTATTATTATTATTATTATTATTATTATTCGTGAAATAATCTTATTGAAATATAACGCGAGGTCTCGAGTACAAGATGGGAACTTTTGTGATATCACCTATGATAACTGAGTAGAATTTATTCAAGTTCTTGACGTGGTTGAAGTGTTAAGCCTTCTCCTTAACCTCCGTGTACATCAGGCCGGTTCATCCAGTTGCCTGTTAGTAAAGTTAAAAGAAATTGGATGTAAGGAGGAAGCGGTTCCGTGGGAACTCACACGTGAGTCGGTACACAATGCAGACAGGCACGTCCACCCTTGCCTTCATTAATCTCGACCCACAAAGCCCTTCAGACGTCTTCATTACGACTGCTTCATTACAGACCGGAGAATAACTACGTTACAAATGCTGCTAACAAATTGAAGCAAGCGCGGTCGTGTTGCTATATTGTTTCATTGCAGACGAAGGAGCAGCGATAATAAAACAATTGTAATTATATACATAACAATTGAAGTAAAGGTTTCGATTTCCTTATACAGGGTGTTTCCGAGGTGGTGTTACAGGCTTCCAGGGATGATGGCGAAGGGCAAATGTGTCAATTTGAGATAAGGAACCCTGGTCCGGAAATGACTGAGTCGAAAGTCATAAGTAGACTTCGTTGAATTGCCACACGCAGCATGCAATCAGGTTGCCGATGTACGGTAGTATAGAGGAGGTGAGCGACCGCCCGGTCTCGTAGTATAAGCAGTTCATGTTAAGAGTTGTGACCGGTCCAAATAGATAGAGCAGATACAGCTAATGTATACCTATGTAAGCACTTGTTTTTGCATTACTGTGGTTGGAATGGTCAAAGCTTAACATTTGTTCAGTGTAGACAGAATTCAATCAAACATACTACAATGAGAGTGTTGCTGTTCCAAATAATTGCCCCTGGAATACCCTTACCCCCGCAGCCAGTCTTTACCCGTTGGGGAACGTGGTTGGATGCTGTTAATTACTATGCAGAACATTACGGAAAAATAATGGAGGTAATTGATGCATTGGATAGCACAGACAGTTCCGCTGTTGCAGGTATAAAATCATTACCTTCTGAACAGCTATTGGAAGATATTCTGTTCATTGATTCTAATTTTAAAATCGTGTTCAAAAGCATCATTCTGTTAGAATCGTCTAAACTACAACTCTCGGAAGCCCTTAATATAGTGGATAAAGTATCACAAACCGTTATCCAAAATAACAATTCACTAATTTCAGAAAAAGTGAAATGTGAGTTGAGAAACATTATAGCTAAAAATTCTGCCTATTCACAACTTCGTATTATAAATGATGTACTATGAGGTCACGACAAGACGCCTGAAGTTGGTGTACTAAAAAGTAGTGACTTTCCGTTCTTCAAATATGCACGTATTACATCGTGTGATGTTGAACGTACATTTTCCCAAAATAAAAATTGTTTGAGTGACCATCGGAGGAGGTTAGTTTGCAGTCGCTCAAAATGTACGTAACTCTTCACTGCAATGCACATATTCAAGGATGATGTGAGTATCTTACATTCAATTTTAAGAGTTAATATATCTCACTACAAAATAATTGTGTATTTACATGTTTAGACATTTCCTACTTCAATGATCATTCATTACATTTCTTGAATGCAGGATACAGTTTTTTGTAACCGCAATATACTGCTCAGTGTTTACATCAGAGGCATACTCCATCCGTTGCACGCCCCCTTCTCATACAGTCTATACCGCGTGCGTAGTAAACCTTACGATTCTCGTGGCAGTTCCACGAAGTCTAGTTATAAGCATAAGAAGAATTTCAAACAACTAACTACCAACAGGGAAGCGACGAATCAACAATGCACATAATTTGTTATAAGTTACTTGTGATTGGCTACAAACATATGATTAGAAAAGTACTGTAATTTGAATTTCTGGATCTAATTCGTCCGGATTTTAAAATAGGCGGGATCTAAAATTTCTTATATCGTCATCTGGAAAACAGAAATAAAAAAAATTAATGCAGAAACATGCCCGATTTTCAACAAGTAAAGAATGCAAATTGGCACGTTCTATTATTGGTCTACGACGTACAGTACGTTCACATTTCAATGTGCAGACTGGTTGTCGGCAAAACTATTAAGAAAGTCATCGATACATGAAAAGGGTCGGTACTTTGGTCCTCTGTTATGAATTCGGTGGTCCCTGGCTGGGTTACAAGTGCGGCTCCAGATATGCAGGGAAAAGATGGCGAGAAACACCACGTTCATAGTGCTTTAAATCCCTCTTTTGTTGCTGAGATTAGAGTGGGAAGTCGATAGACGGGTAGGGTAATAAGTTTCATAAAATATCAGGACTGGGAGAAAAAGTGAAAGGCGATTGCCATATGTCATTTCCAAACTTTGAGATTTTCAGCTATAGTGTGATAACAATTCGTTTGAATTTTATTTTTTCTTCTGTCTTTTTTGAAGGACCATAAGGGCAGATCTCGAGGACCACAAGTGGTCCGCGGACCATAGTTTGAGAAACGCTGTCCTAGGTGATGAACGAACAACCAACGACTGCATTGTGGACTGTATCGTAGTAACTCCCATAGAATTTTTCACTATTTTTCTTGATTGGTATGCACAAAAACTTACGTTAGAAATTCAGATGTTTTATTATTAAGGAAACTAGCCGTACCCGTGCGCTCCGCTGCACCTGTTAGAAATAAATATAAAGTAATTACATAATTAAAATAGGACATTTGATCCAGGGAACAACTTTTACAACAGCGCAAGATAATCTGCTTCGCTCATTACCCACTTTTTTTTGCATTGCATTTATTGCATATATATTTTATGTATTTTAACACGATTCAATTGAGCATAGTTAAAATTTGAATTATAAAATAATGGATTGCTAAGCTAACGTACTATTACTGCATATTAAATCAATACACTCTCGTTGTTCGTTAATTCTCTGACATTAAAATGAGTGTACACAAATATTATTTTAAGAAATACAGAAAACGAATGTACAAAATAGCCTATCAAGTTTTCTGTGCATAAAAAGCTATTTTAATCTTACCTGTCCTCGATTTACTCAGACGTTACTGTAATAACATTATAGCATTATGTCCATCTAGAGAAACTACACTTTCCTATGATGAATTAATAATTAATTACACAAATCGGTTAATTTAGCTTCCGATATTACTTCATACAAACACAGAAACATTCTCTGTAGGCTATGTTTAATAGCTTTCGATTGTTGATGTCCAAGGCCCCTTATAGACGAAGTCATTTGTTTTTTAATTCATTACACGGCCTTAGATGGCAGTTATTTTAATTTTAAAACTCATTTATCTCATTAAATATCAGTCCTATCAAAATTTTGTAAAGAATAAAACTTATCGGAAATCATTTTTAAAGAAACGTTTGTTATGTAACATTTTCCACAAAAATCAATAATAAGCGAGATATTTCGATTTATTTAATTCAGGCCCCCTTATAACCCCCCTTTTAAATAAATTACTTTGAATGCCATATAGCCTAAAATTTAAGTTACAACGAACTTAATTTATATTCCAATTTTCATCGAAATCCGTTCAGCCATTATCGCGTGAAAAGGTAACAAACATATAGACAGACAGACAGACATACAAACAAAAATTTCAGAAAAGCGATTTTCGGTTTCAGGGTGGTTAATTATATATGTTAGGACCAATTATTTTTGGAAAATCGAAAATTACCAGAAAAATTTCGGCTACAGATTTATTATTAGTATAGATAGATAACTAAAAACGTTGAACCTTTTCGTCGCAGTATAGCTATGTGATATTGGAGTACAGACGTGTATTCCATTGCGGTTTTTATGAACTGTCTCCCCTACTAGATAGACTGCCCGCTGCGCAGGGTTCCTAAATCTGCCTTATCAGCAGGTGCGCTCGTCTGAACTCGCTTCTGTTATCACCGTTTGTTTCACGGCCTCCTGAAGTCGGCCGCTTTACGAATGAGTTCTGTGTTTTGCGAGTTGTGGAGGTTGCAAGGCGTGCTGCAAAAACGACAGCATGAATATGCAAGTCAGTTGGCAGCACTTTTTACGCACAAGTCAGGGATGTGAACCGCCTCACAATCCAAGCATAGTCCTAACATTACACCCAATGCATATGTTATGAGTTCGAACCCAGTGCAATCAATCTGGAGTCTTAATTCTGTCCCGAAATTCGTCCTTTTTATTTCAATACATTTGAATGTTTTTCCTTTCATGTTCTAATGTTTATTACTTTCGCAAGTTATGTATATTTTACTATATTTTTCCTTAAATCCGACATTTATTTCTTTCTTTCATTTTCCATTTTTCTTTAAGGATATAATGATGTGAAATTTTGTCAATTATGTTGAAAAAGTTTCTATTTTTCGTTTTTAAAGTTAAAAAGTTGTACATGGTTGCAAGAATCTCTCAATAAATTTTCATGCACATAAGCCTCTTCATTCAGCTGTTTCGGTCGATGTTGATTAAAATATTGAACGCCCTGTATAGCCCTTAAGGTTTTGAACTCAATTTTCTACATTTATGCTTTTCTTATACTGTATATTGCCTCAAAATTTTTGGGGGAAAGATTGTTTATGCTAGAAATCACAATAATTTTACCTGCTATATATATATATATATATATATATATATATATATATATATATATACAGGGTTAGTTAAAAGTCCCGCACCACCTAAATAACTTATGAAGCATACGGTTCAGTGATATTAAAACTTGGCATGTGGGGATAACCATATACTAAGAACTCAATAATGGTATTACCGAGTTTTTTCTACTTCCGTTTTAACCGGAAGTAACTCCAACTCTCTTATTTTAAATGGAACACCCAATATATATATTTTTTAATAGTGCTCATTAAGAGCTTTTCAAAAAGTACCCACACTCGATACTTCTGTACAAATTCAGTGTTGCTAAGTCAAGAAAACAGAAAAGTGTATCGAATATTAAAATAATAAAATACTCCTTGCTTAACAAAAACAAAACAAAGCTAGCTCACCTTCTAAATTATGTGTTCAAATTGGTAGCCCTCAGCTGCTTTACAATGTGTCACTCGATCACAGAAACCATTTAAGGAATGATTTAACTAGGCTTTAGGAATATCTTGCACCACTTCCATTTTTATTTACCAACACTGAATTTGTACAGAAGTATCAACTGTGGGTAATTTTTGAAAATCTCTTAATGAGCTTTATTCGAAAATAAAAAAAAAATATATTGGGTTTTCCATTTAAAATAAGAGAGTTGGAGTTACTTCCGGTTAAACCGGAAGTAGAAAAACTCGGTAATACCATTATTGAGTTCTTAGTATATGATTATCCTCACATACCAAGTTTCATGTCACTTAACCACATGCTTCAAAAGTTATTTAGGTGGTGCGGGACTTTTAACTAACCCTGTATAGATCTTGAAGAATAACCTGAAAGAAGTGAACAGAAAGCTATGTTTCAGGGAGTTTGAAAGTTACATGGAGCAAATTTTAGGCAAATATTTTTAAATTAGTATTAGTAGTGATTTTTCAAGATATAATTTATTTATGTTTACGAAATTGTTAACAATTCATATAATTGTTTTACCAATTGTTTACAGAGGCTATTCATATGCAACATAATATTTCTAAAACTAAAAAAAAAAAATAGTTGAAACTGCTGAAAAAATCCAAATTTCACCTAAATTTATCCTTAATCATTTATTTCGCTTCCCGTTTTCTTTATACAGAATATAACTAGCATGTGGAAAACCTTTCGGAAAGAATACTATGAAAACAAGTAAAACAGTTGACGTCAAATTTATTTCGCTTGGTTTTCTATTATATTCAATTATTTCATGTGGTTTAGCTCTTATATTAGTGGGTCATGTTTATTAAATCAGTATGCCTTGTAAAAAAATAAAACAAAAGAGGATCTATTCATTACTGTCACCTGGCAACTGAAAACAAGTGCTAGTGAAAGCTTAGAGATGTATTTGCAATTGAGATTCGATAGCTTCTATTATTCGCCAGCTATTGTATTGTATTACTGGCCTTTTTTCAGCATTATATGTAGAATTATACATGGACTTTGCAAACAAAGATGTAGAAATGAATTTGTAATAAGCAAACATGTATGAACTAAAAAATAAAGCGAAAATTAATATATTTTTCCATCAAGTTCTTTGTTTGCTTTCAGAACCTCTATCCATTTACCAAAAGTGTCCCACATATTACTTAACACCCTGTGCATTTTTATAACACGAAGAAAGTCGTTGTATAACTATTAGGCTATAGACTATATTATAATTGTGCTTAAATTAAAATATAATTATCATTAAAATATGAAACTTGTATTCGGGAGGCCATCTGAGAATGGTCCCGACATAAACACAAGAATTTTGCAGTCTTAAATCGGCATTTCTTCTTTTGGTAATCCAGGAGATTACGTTTTAGGAAATTGGCAAACCAGAATTCTAATGTACATAGTATATACTGTAAATAGTGTATTTCTAAATGTGTTTAAAAGATAATGGGATCAAAACTTGTCATGGGAATATCATTACTTCTGAAAACTCTAAGCACAAAAGAACAGAACGACAGAGAAACTTTCCATTCATATTATGCAAAGGATTCGTGTCTTAAAAGACCTATCATTGAACACCCTGTATATTGTGTGTTTAGGGAGAAACAGTAAATATTCTAGGGGGAGGTAGTATAGGCCATTCCGAGTTAAAAATGTAATAAAAAATATGGCTGTTACAATAAAAGACCTTACATAAGTTATGGAGAAGAGACAAATGACATTGATTGCATTTATTGATTGATTGAAAGCCCTATAAATGTCAAACATGACATCGCTTCTACATAAATGAGTAGTGTGGCATGATCGACAATCAGTTGATTGCGTCTGCTATGTTAACAAATCGTCTTACAGGGTGTACGTATGTACTTTCTACAAAACGACCTGCTCCTATTATTCGAAGAGGTTTCCTTGGCTACAAGGATAGCCATGTTCTTACAGCATTACGAAGCCTCTGCGTATTACACCTGCCTTGTTACATGTTACCTAAATCTAACATTCTCCGAACGATGGATCGGCCGTGGTGGTCACGGCCACCAAAGTCCCCCGACTTTCGTCATTTACATTACTGTTTCTGGGGACGAATGAAAAGCGAAACCTACAAATGAAAAGGAAGATGTAAAACAATACCAAGAGAATCTCAGAAGAGCAATTTGTAGTGTGGAACAGGTTTCTATTTTTCCTCATATTAATTTTAAACAAGAACTCAAATATTTCATTATAAAAAGGAATGGCTAATATTACACCAAAAACATCTTTCTGTCACCATACAGAAAACGGGAGAAAATAGTATAATTTTAAAATGAAATACTCCCAAAATATAATAATATTAGCGACAATACTTAAATCAAACAGCAAGCTTATAGAGAGAACTGCAATCTGTAACATTGTCCTCTTTTCAGCTGGCGTACATTTCTATCTCAAAGGATTCACACACGGTCACATGGCATCCGTTCAACAGGTCATTTCCACATGAACGCACTGTCCTAGGAGATTCCTCGATGTGACAAGAGAGATCGCTGCCGTAGCGTCGCGCGGCAGAGTCCTCTGGAGGGTTGAGTCGTCATTTGTTACGTAACGCTAGCTTGTTTAGAAATAAGGGGCTTTTTCCATGGCCCACTGCCATCTTATGCAGTTCAACACGTCTGACGGAGCATTACTGGAGCAACAAGGCTGACTTGACCCTCGTTCCTATGCTTCTTGTCCTTCAATCTGGCTTTCGCGTCTTGCATTCCGTTTATCTTTTATGCTACTACCATCCCGTCATCTTTTCTTCGTAATTTCTTCTTTCCTTCCTGCATATTTTATTTATGCTTATCTGTATGAAGTATTTTTTCTTTTTTATTTCTTTAATAATTGTCTTTCTTTCTTACCTACCTACCCACATCCATCTATCTATTTATATGTTTCTATTTATTTTTTCTCCTTTTATTTCTTCATGTAATTCCTCTGTTTTAATGCGAAATTGGATAAAACGTTACGAAAATTGCAATGTCTGACGTCACACTTGGTCAGCATCGACAATGAATTACCTAAAGCTATTCTGACGTCACTTTCGTAGCAACGTATCAGATTCTTGCATCGATATGATGTTTGCTAGAGGGATAGACTTACTTTGTTACAAGAATATTACATCTTTCATTTCTGTTATCACGGACCTACACTAACGACTCTAGAACAAACCATTCAGATGGAACACAGCTATGCTTGTTTAGAATTAATTATTCAATATGCCCAAAGAAATGTTAGTAGATAATGGTATGTATGTATGTATGTATGTATGTATGTATGTATGTATGTATGTATGTATGTATGTATGTATGTATTTATGTAAGTAATTAAGTAAGAAAGTAAGTAAGTATGTATGTAAGTAAGTAATTAAGTAAGTATGAATGTATGTGTGAATGTATGTAAGTTATAATTATATGTATGTAAGTATGTAAGTAAGTATGTATGTAAGTAATTAAGTAAGTATGTTTGTGTGTATGTATGTATGTATGTATTCATTTTTATTTTAGTAGGTTATTTTACGATGCTTTATCAACATCTAGGTTATTTAGCGTCTGAATGAGATGAAGGCGCTAATGCCGGTGAAATGAGTCCGGTTTTTTATTTTGTTATTTAACGACGCTGTATCAACTACGAGGTTATTTAGAATCGATGAAATTGATGATAGCGAGATGGTATTCGGCGAGATGAGGCCGAGGATTCGCCATAGATTACCTGGCATTCACCTTACCGTTGGGGAAAACCTCGGAAAAAATCCAAACCAGGTAATCAGCCCAAGCGGGGATCGAAACCGCACCCAAGCGCAACTTGAGACTAGCAGACAAGCGCCTTAACCGACTGAGCCCAGCATTTGCCTATATTGGGTTGAGGGAAAACCCCGGAAAAACCTCAACCAGGTAACTTGCCCCGACCGGGAATCGAACTCGGGCCACCTGGTTTCGCGGTGAGACGCGCTAACCGTTACTCCACAGGTGTGGACTGTAAGTATGTATGTATGTATGTATGTATGTATGTATGTATGTATGTATGTATGTATTTAAAAATATACGTATGGCAACATGAAAGTCTTCAACAACACAGCAATGCTTCTTGACGATCAGTCAGTTTAAAGGCCCGTACTTCTTCCACGTCACCAGCCGTAGCTGTGCCTGACACGTCGCCAACTGCCGTGCAATTTATTCACTGCAATACGCTAAATTTCCTGCAGAAAGGAGAGCGGGGGAATTCACAAAACAGGCGGCGTTGGCGGAGGGAGCCGCTTATCGCTGACTGAACTTGCTAAAAACCAATTGTTGTGCCGACCTTTAACATAAATCTACACGAGTGGAAAAGTTTTTGCACCGTGATTCAGGTGTACCAAGTCCCAACAAAGGAACAGGAGACGTTTCAATCAGACCCGTACAGTCTGTATCAGTTTGGGTGACAGGTAATCAGGGTTGTGGGGAAGTTGATCGTGTGTGGCGTATCCCACTTTCAAATGTCAGATGGTAGACCCATTTTCACCCACAAAAAGTTACACTTCGCTTCATATTATTTTTATAATGCACTTACTAAAGCAGAATTTTATATGCATTTCGTTGTTATGGTAACTGTGTCATGCTTGTATAAAGAAACTAGTGGCTTCTGCAGCGAATGCTGCAAACTAAGTTCATTAGACGTTCAAATAAAAATGTTTCAGATTTATTTTCAATGAAGAATACCAGACATTCTGAAAGTTATTTGCTTCCATAATAATGAAAGATACTCCCCCTGAATGTTTTTTTATGCCAAATACTTTTTCTTGAACTTATCCACATTCAGTTTTTGGGTTTCAACGCGAAAACATAAGTAACAATGTCAGGACGATCAGTGGTTTTTTATGTGAGAGTAAAGCAATAGCTATTTCAGGTCATTGTGGATTGTAGGTGAGAGTTAAAGAAAGTCAGGTTTGCTATGCTTTCGAACAAGAGACATAGCATCTTGGTATAGCTGCTGCATGTAGAGCTTGAAATGTAGAGGGTGAAATCATTTTATCCTGCTAAGAGAGCTTGCTGAAATGATCGGGAGACTACAAAATCTTGTAGGCCTCTTATTTTATCAGTAAGTAATACCTTTTGGTCTTTCCTCAGGAATTGTAATTTTTGCGCTCTCTCGAGCCAATACTGAAGAGAATGACGCATATAAATATCTACACCACACCGCCATTAAGTGTATGAAAAAGACCGAACCCACTTGATTAATAACTATACAAATGTTTGATTTTTAATAACAATATTATTATCTTAGTTATAGTTTTGTAGTTATATACAATATATAGCCGCTACTCAGTAAATTATAGAAATGAAGATCTAATTTAAGATATTCTCTACATCTACTGATATAACTCCACTTTCATATCATCAATATAGCATTAATAAGAATAATTAATGAAAAATAATCACATCATGGCATTATCTATAATAATATTTGATTTCTAATGGTAATAATGTCATCAAACCACCTCAAATTTTGTAGATTATAATATCCAATACACAGCTGTACTCAGAAAATTACACACCGCAGAATCAGACCTGTAAATTATTTTTAGTAACAGTTGAAGTTTTTAATAACCAATTGAATTTCAACTCTAAATATGTCAGCATTCCTGCAGGGCATGGGCTTTGTGTAATAGTCTATTGTTTATTGTAGTGTGTGTTTTGTTTTATTTTGAAATGCAATTAGTTCTCAAAACTGACGAAAGATGGATTTTGGAAAAATAGGAAAATTATGTAGGAAAACTAACGTTTCACTGAAAACTAGGAAACTTTGGGTTCCAAGCTTCAAAATGAGGGGTCACTTATTTAAATCCGTTCAGCCGTTTCCCCGTAATTTCCATTACCAGTTCAAATTATATATATAGATGTGGTTCAGAATAGACACAGCAATAATTTTTATAAAGGTATTGCCTTTACGAGTTTATATTGGACTTGTTGAGTACTATTACGAATGCAATACACAATATCCCAATGCACTGAGGAGATTTCAAACGTTACAAGAATTGAGAAATAGATTCTGTTCTGTAGAATCATTTCGTAAACTGGTGAACAAATCTGAGGAAACTGCGCGATTGGATGGCCATATTTACGCTTTTTGTTTCTTGTTTCTCCTTGTTATAATCAATCCCCATTTCTTCACGAACAAATTTGTGTTTTTATTTTTTCACAATCTAAAAATTTGACAGAGTTATGGCCATTCGAAACTGATAACTTATAGAACAGCATTATAAATTACGAATAATGAATAGAATCTGTAGCCTTCCTGCACCAAAAGGCGAAGAAGTGACGTTGTTCGTTGCCATGGAGATAATGTCACACCAAGCTATTATAATAGTACATAATCCACGCTATCTTACATATAAGTCTTTTTGCACGTTCGTGTTTTTTTTTATATTTACAGCTATTGTTGTTAGGCTTTGGAAGTTATAATTTCCACACAGAAACTTGTTGCTATGGAAACCATTCTTCATAACATAAAACTGTACTAAAATAGACCCATTACAGTACACACAGTACACTTGCATAACAAACTTTTCCTCGTTTTTGTAAAAAGCATTTCCCAACCTTGTAACGTAATATATTATTACGTCTTTCTCGATATGGAAAATGCATATATCTCAACTATGAACAGAAGTTTATTGTATGTGTTTCCTTCAACTATCCTTATGAGGTAAAAAGTCTTTCAAGCCTTTTTACTTTAATTTTAGAGTTAATATATGTATCTTCGAATAACTTATCAACATTACGTTATATTAAAGACAATTATCGTGGAAATAGAAACAAATATTAATTTCTAATATTTAATCACAGCCTTAGATAGTTCTCAAAAATTTTCAACAATATTTCACTACTTCGCCCCTTTCATTTGATTACCTGATTGGATTTTTTTCCGAGGTTTTCCCCAACCAAAAGGCAAATGCCGGGTAATCTTTTGGCGAATCCTCGGACCTCACCTCATCTCACTACATCTCTCCAAAATATTGTGAAAAAATTGCAGAAAATTGTAAAAATTGTAGAAAATTACTAAACTGTTAAACTGTAAAAAATTTATAAAAATAGTAATTGTAATATTGTAAAATTTTGACTTGTTCCACATCTTAAAGCGTCATTGCTCATGTAAAATCTATGGAATATAATGAATGAATGAATATAACCCATTCGGTGGGGATAATATTAGCCCTCTAATAACATGAATTTCTATTCGGCACTGTATCAAAATAGTCGTTAATGAAATTTCGTATCTCAAAAAATAAAACGTTGGCTGCAATACAGAGCGCCTTCCATGTATGCAACCAGTGTCACGAAACTGTCGGAGAAGTGGTCGCTACTGTTAGGCGCACTGCAACTTCGTTTCTTACTTTCATTAGAGGCATATTAGCCTATAATACAGGGATATCATTTTATTTTTACTTCAATTTTTATTGTATCTGAGTTTTTGAATGTACTTTACTCCCACCCCTTCTACTAATGAAGTTCAACCTGTCCTCCACACAGAATAAACCACGCATATACGAGGGGGATCCAGGAAATAACGACCGTTTTGTTGTAATAATTAAAAAAATATTTATTTGCAAAAAAAAAAAACAAAGTCTGTTAACATGACTGAAGCTTCCTTTACATAATCGCCACCTACATTTAAACATTTGTCGTATCTGTTCACTAGCTTTAGAATTCCCGTGTTATACTCCTCTGCCGCCAGTTCATTAAGCCAGGTGTTCACTGTCTTCAACTCTTCATCACTTCCAAAACGTGTACCACCCAGAAAGCCTTTCAGCTTAGTGAAAAGGTGAAAATCGCTAGGAGCAAGGTCTGGACTATAGGGCGGATGATCAAAGATTTCCCAACCGAATTGATCCAGCAATTCTCGAGTTGAAGCAGCAGTGTGCGGGCGGGCGTTGTCGTGAAGAAGCACAACTCCTCTCGAAAGCTTTCCTCGCCTCTTGTTTTGGATGGCTCGCCGTAGTTTTCATAAAGTCTCACAATAACGATTTGCATTGATCGTAGTGCCTTTTGGCATGAAATCCAGCAAAAGAACACCTTTGCGATCCCAAAAGACAGTAGCCATGACTTTTTGTGTTGAGAGAGTCTGTTTGAATTTTCTCGGTTTCTTGGGTGATGAGGGATGATGCCACTGACGTGATTGGCGCTTGGTCTCTGGGGTGTTGTGAGACACCCAGGTCTTATCACCAGTCACAGTTTGATCAAGAAAGGCGTCTCCATCTGTGTGATATCGCATCGTCTCCATCTGTGTGATATCGCATCAAGAATGTCAATGCTGAGGCCATTCTCTGAGTTTTGTGTTGGTCACTCAGTTGCCGTGGAACCCATCGTGCAGATTTTGTGGTAGCCAAGATGTTGCGACACAATTTCACCAAGCAAAGAACGAGAAATGTCAGGAAAGGCAATATGCAATTCGTCGAGTGATGTGCGCCTGTCTTGCAAGATTCTGTCGTTCACTTTAGTCTTCAGGTCTTCTGTGATGAGTGATGGGCGTCCGGGTCGAGTTTCATGTGGACATTTGTTCGCCCATTGTTGAACATTTCGCACCATTTTCTCACATTTCTTTCATTCATTACAGTATCACCATACACTTCTTTCAATTGCCGGTAAATTTCTGGCATTTAAAAATCGAATCACACTCCTCACCTCACAGTCGGCGGGATTATCAATCACGTCGTTCATTTTGAAGTAACACAAAATGCACAATGGCGACTTGTTGCAACCAGTACTCACAACATTATGAGAACACATGTTAAGGAAGCCAGTTGACCTTCAAACAAGGAAGGGGAGTCAGCTGCGCGGCGGGTATGCGCGAACGGTCGTTATTTCCTGGATCCCCCTCGTAGTAAACAGCACTGAGTTAGTGAGTATAGTATGCTCCAGAAATATGTTCGCGTTTTCCAGTGACGAAAGGGCTTTCAATATTGAATCATATTTTCGCACAGGTACTGTCCGTTTGCCTATGTCGCATCCCGATTTCCCCCACCTGCTTCCGCTCGCTCCTTTCTAAAGCTGGGCTGTCTTATCTCTTTTTTGAAAACATTAATTTCTGTTAGGAATTGGACATTTACGTAATATTATACAACTGTTTAAAATAACTTAAATAAAAGGGCCTCATTAAGTAATTAACTGTCACGTGATTTCCTACCTTTCTACGATCCTGCGGCATAACCACTTGGACAGTAGATAGCATGTCTGAGTAATTTTATCTTTTCGGATCGGGCAGAAGTGAAGATTGAATTTACAGTACGTAAGGTACTCTGTTATAGAGTAGGTACAGAATTATTTCAACATGAGTTACTAGTACGAAGGACGAAACTGGCAATTGGAATTAGACGCAATAGTCTATAGTGCGATAATATGCACAAAAGAACTGAAGCCTGTATCAAATGAACGGCCACCATTCTCAAATATGTGTTTAAATATCCATATTATGATTATTTTTCAATTTAACTTCATTCTCTATATTGTACGCTAATGTGCTGTAGACAGTATAATATACACTGCATAATGAATACGTTCGCATGGATAACTCAGTTCGTGAATAAAAACACTCATTGTTAATACTGTACTGTATTTTGATTAAACAAAAACGTAATGAAAATTATCGAACTCAAAATCGCGATATTTCCTAGTTTACGTAAATGAATGAACTACTTTTCTTCCCTCCTATACCTGGTAAAGTGATGTGTTTGTGTTTTACGCCAGTATCATCGAACTCCAGTAGTGGAAGGGGGTAGCAAACGGTGTTTCCGGTTCTCTAAAGGTATAGCCAGGTTAATATTAAAAATGTTAGTAAAAATAAAATGATGTCCCTGTATAATTTGTCTACATAGAAAGAAGGCTTTATGAAGAATAACCAGTTATCATCATATCGTTCATAAAGAGCCCCTATAGTTAAAAAAAAGCGTTAAATGAATTACAATTACAATTGTCACCATATCCTTTATGAATAGCATCTATTATTTATGCTTTAATAGAGACATTAAAATACATTTTTCAGATTTATTTTCAATGAAGAAGACCAGACATTTTGAAAGTTATTTGCTTCCGTAATAATGAAAGATACTTCCTCTGAATGTTTTTTTATGCCAAATACTTTTTCTTGAACCTATCCACCTTCAGTTTTTGAGTTTCAACGCGAAAACGCAAGTAACAATGTCAGGACGATCAGTGGGTTTTCATGTGGGAGTAAAGCAATAACTATTTCAGGTCATTGTGGATTGTAGGGGAAAGTTAAAAAATGTCAGGTCTGCCATGCTATCGAACAATACACATAGCATCTTGGTATAGCTGCTGCATGTAGAGCTTGAAATGTATAGGGTAAAATCATTTTATCCTGCTAAGAGATCTTGCTGAAATGATCGGGAGACTACAAAATCTTGTAGGCATTTTATTTTATCAGTAAGTAATATCTTTTGGTCTTTTCTTAGAAACTCTAATTTTGCGCTCTCTCGAGCCAATACTGAAGAGAATGACGTATATAAATCGACATCACACCGCCATTAAAGACATGAAAAAGACCCAACCCCACTTGATTAATAACTATAAAAATATTTGAGTTTTAATAATTATATTACGTAAGTTTTATAGTTTTCAATAACATATACTATATAGCCACAACTCAGTAAATTATATAAATAAAGATCTAATTTAAGATATTCTCTACATCTACTTATATAACCCCAAAACGTTTCACTTTCATATCATCAATATAGCATTAATATGTATAATTAATGAAAAATAGTCACATCATGGCATTAACTATAATAATATTTCATTTCTAATGGTAATAATGTTATCAAATCACCACAATTTTTGTAAATTTTAACATCCAATACACAGCTGTACTCAGAAAATTACACACCGCAGAATCAGACCTGTAAATTACTTTTAGTAAGTCTTGGAGTTCTTAATAACCAATTGAATTTGAGCTCTAAATATGTCACCATTCTTGCAGATTATGGCCTTCATGTAATAGCCTATTGTTTATTGTAGTGTGTGTTTTTTTTTATTCTGAAATGCAATTAGTTCTCAAAACTGACGAAAGATGGATTTTGGAAAATAGGAAATTATGTAGGAAAACTAACGATACACAGGAAGTTACTATTTTTCTGAAATCCTTGGATGCCAAATTTCAAAATAATGGGTCATTCATTAAAGTCCGTTCAACCGTTTTCCCGTAATTTCCATTACCAGTTCAAATTATATCTGTAAACCAGTGTGAATTGTGTATCGAGAAACAAAACCTCGATTTTGAACAAAATCTATAAAGGAATGTGTAGGCAAATGTAAATTGAATATAATTAAATGTAAGGAAATGTTTGAGGAAAGCGACTTTTGACCCACTCTGTATACAGACTATTTCGTAGGCCCCAAATTTCCCATTTTAAGTTGTTCAGTAGAGCATACCCTATGTCCTGTTTAATTTTTATACGTTCTTACTGGATCACGAGAGAATATAACTTTATTTTAAATGTCACTTTTTATTTAATATGTTGAATGAGTCACTATACATTCTAATTTCTTCTTTTGACACATAATTATTTCTTGTTATAGTATTTTATATCATAAATTACAAATTTAACCGGGTGATGAATCGCATTCATTTGTTTACAAATTTTGCAGTTGTCATGGAGACTGCAGAGCCTACAGCTTGATATGAAATGCAATTTCTTACATGACAGTCATCTGTTTGCATAAACCTGATTATTTAAACGGAAACTATCAAGTCTGTGTACACACTAGTCAAACGCACGGCGTTGAAAGTGCAGACAGAATTATTCCTTTAGATGCCCACTCATGTTCTGGATGGGAAAATCAAGTTTCTCAGAACATGCAGAAGTTGCTTTGAGTTTCAGCACGTGTTTCAATACGCATTTGTTGTTACACTATCACAATTGTTTCGAATGTACAATGGTTCACGCAGGAGTTTTGTCGTGTATGAAGCAGCAAGTCCAGGCGGAATTAAGACATTCTCATGCTTTAGAAATGAAATACAACTTCGTGATAAAGAACCTGGGTTCAGAGCAACTACCGCCAACACTTCGTAACCCTGCAAGTTGGCTGGAATTCTATTAGCGAGATCTTTATGTATGTGATGTGGCACGTAACAAATCATGCAAATGTGGGAAGGAATTCTGTTAAGAATACAGACATGTTGCATATAAAGGGTTATTCAGTTTGTCATGTAAGCTGATAAAAGCTACGCCTTCGTTCTCGTTTATTTCAAATACAAATTCAATTTTTTATTCGTCTTGATTACACAGTTTTATATAGTAACTAGTGACTTGTGCAACAAATGCTGCAAACTAAGTTCATTAGACGTTCAAATAAACATTTTTCAGATTTATTTTCAGTGAAGAATATCAGACATTGTGAAAGTTATTTACTTATATATATATATATATATATATATATATATATATATATATATATATATATATATATATATATATATATCAAAACCCATGGTTCATATTTTTAACATATGCTTTGTGCAAGGTATATTCCCAGATGTTTTGAAATGTGCCATAATAATTCCAATATATAAATCTGGAGATAAAAATAATTTAAATAACTATAGAACTATATCTTTACTTCCAACATTTTCCAAATTGCTTGAAAAATGTTTAAAGAATAGATTAATAAATTATTTAGAAAAACATAAAATCCTCTCTAAAATCAGTTTGGTTTCCGCAATAATATTTCTACTGATGATGCTCTTATTAATGTTACTGGAAAAATTATCAATGAACTAGATATCGGAAACAAATGTTTGGGTATTTTCTTGGATCTACGGAAAGCTTTTGACACTATCAATCATAATTTACTTTTGGACAAACTACATACTATAGGAGTTAGAGGCATAGTTTTAAAAGTTATTCCAATCATATTTTAGTAACAGAAGGCAAATGACCAAAATTGAAGATCAATTTAGTGAATACAAATATAATGATATAGGTGTACCGCAAGGAACAATTTTGGGACCTATTTTATTTCTAATATATGTTAATGATCTGCTAAATATAAATATAGAAAAAATTAATGGATGTATATTCATATGCGGATGATACAGTAGTTATTTTCAGTGGTTTTTCTTGGCAGGAAGCATATAGAAATGCTAATATAGGTGCTAATATTGTTAAAAATGGCTTAATTCCAACTTCCTTTCTTTAAATATATCTAAATCAACTTTAGTTCCTTTTTCGTTAACAGCTGCCAGTGTTCAAAATTTAAAATTTAGCGATGAATATAGACTAATAATGCACAGTGAAAACTGTTTAGATCCCAAAAGTTGTAAATGTCCACCTTTGAAAGAAGCCAAGTATGTCAGATATTTGGGTATCATTATTGATCAGAATTTAAAATGGCCTCATCACATTACTTATCTTTGTAAGAGGCTTCGTAAAACAATTTATAAATTCGTTAATCTTCGATGCTACTTACCTATTAGAGTTCTACGAAATGTTTATTTGGCCATTATTCAGTCTATCATTCAATATGGTATAATTGTTTGGGGTGGAAGTACAAAAATTAATCTTAGTCCGTTAAATTTACTACAAAAACGAATAATTAAAATTTGTTTGAAGAAACGTTTCGATTATCCAACTAAATTAATTTATTCTGAATTTAATGTATTTAATATTGAACAAATTTATAAGTATACGCTGTTAAAATTTTATCATAAAAATCGTAATAAGTTTGTATTACAGACACACAATTATGACGCAAGACGAAATATTAATTCAACATTAGTAGCACCTAAATGTCTCACATCTGCTGGTCTAAAGCATAGCATTAATTTTGGCCCTCGGTTGTACAATGCTTTAACTAAATTACACCCAGAACTTCTAACATGTAACCCACTAACATATAACAAGAAAATTAGAAACGTGTTAATATCTTCAATTTGATTAAATAAATTTATAGCCTATGTGTATGAATTAATCAACCTATATTATATTTGTATTCTATAATTTTGATATATATATATATATATATATATATATATATATATATATATAGTCCTACTTTTCACGTGCGATATTATTCTTCTCTAGTGTTAATATTATATTATACCTATAATTCCATTGCCACTGTAATTTAAATTTTAGTTCCTATTTTATTTTACTTATTTATTTTTATTCTTTTTTTATTTTCTATATTTCTCTTATATTAATATTATATTATATAATTTCTGTAACTGTAATTTTAATTCTATTTCCTATTTTATTTTATTTTATATTCTCTTATAGGCCTATTAATATTATATCTGAACTGGAACCGAACACGAGCGCTGCTCATTCGGTCTCAAATTTTGTTAATACTGCTGTATCTCCCGGGCGGGTGGCTGAGTTGGTAGAGCAGCTGGCTACGGACTGGAAGGTCCGGGGTTCGATCCCAGGTGGTGACAGGATTTTTTCTCGTTGCCAAACTTTCAGAACGGCCCCGAGGTTCACTCAGCCTCCTATAAAATTGAGTACCTGGTCCTTCCCGGGGGTAAAAGGCGGTCAGAGCGTGGTGCCGACCACACCACCTCATTCTAGTGCCGAGGTCATGGAAAGCATGGGGCTCTACCTCCATGCCCCCCAAGTGCCTTCATGGCATGTTACGGGGATACCGTTACCTTTTTTACCTTACCTACTGTATCTCCTGTTTTATATTGTTTGTATTATTTTATTTCTATTTCTCTTGTTTGTTTGTAATTATATTCTTTATTCTGTATATATTTAAGTAAATAAATAAATAAATAAATAAATAAATAAATAAATAAATAAATAAATAAATAAATAAATAAATAAATAAATAAATGAATATTCCATAATAATGAAACATACTCCCTCTGAATGGATTTTTTTATGCCAAATACTTTTTCTTGAACCTATCTACCTTCAATTTTTGAGTTTGAACGCGAAAACGCAAGTAACAATGTCAGGACGATCAGTGGGTTTTTCATGTGGGAGTAATGCAGTAGCTATTTCAGGTCATTGTGGATTGTAGGTGAAAGTTTAAAAAAAGTCAGGTTTGCTATGCTTTCGAACAATAGACATAGCATCTTGGTATAGCTGCTGCATGTAGGGCTTGAAATGTAGAGGGTGAAATCATTTTATCCTGCTAAGAGATCTTGCTGAAATGATCGGCAGACTACAAAATCTTGTAGGCCTCTTATTTTATCAGTAAGTAATACCTTTTGGTCTTTCCTTAGGAACTGTAATTTTTGCGCTCTCTCGAGCCAATACTGAAGAGAATGACGCATATAAATATCTACACCACACCGCCATTAAAGATATACCCATAACCAAATAACACAAACGTCCACATACACGGAACACATAACAAACACCAACCACAACTACAGTGATATGGAAACAGATATGGAAATTCTACATACTGAACCAAAAAACCAGAAATTAAATACATTGGAACAGTATGCAATATACAGGCACACAAAAACCTACCCACAACATGTCCTCACGTTAGTACAGAGTTAAATTTCAGATCACACACCCTATATATTTGACTTCATAACACCGAACACAAAAGCACCCACTACCAGAGCAACATTAGAAGAAACTGGAAACAGGAAAGGACGTCAGTAGTTTTGAAGATGGCTAACGGGAAGCCGAAACTAGTCAAATACGATAAATCAACACTAGTATATTAATTTCACTGAAACATGTTAGAACTTATAGCATTGCCTGTAATGCTCCGATTCTGATCCTAAGTCTTCCTGAATCATTTTTTTTACCCTCTCTTCTGATATGGCATGACTGAAGACAAATTAAACCGGAAATATTTTTAATTATTGCACGTCTTCCAAACTATTTCAGTTACTGCACTGTCTTCTGTTTCGTGACTGTTAGAAATAACAAAAGACAGTCTCAATTCATTTTATCACATCAGTAGATTTTTGCATTTCGTATTTCTCGTTGCAGATCAAAGACTGGAACATGTGTGGCTGGCAGAGACGACCTAACTGGGATTATCTAGGCTTTCAGTGTTCAGCCCAAATATCAAAGAGAGCTTGCCAGACATCTCAACGCCATTTATACAAAGGTTTCGCGGTAATTTCTAAAATTTACCACGGAACACCACATTAAATACCTCAAACTAACAGTGAACTCATATTTCGCCCATTACTTATCATCTGGAGCAAAATATCACGGGTTGAAATCTGACCAAGGACGCGAAAACCTCACAAGTAGATGAGGAAATAAAGATCTTGGTTCCATATAGTAGATTTAATGATAAATGATAAATTTAATAACAATGATATTTTTACGACGACAATAGCACAAACAGAAAATAAAACCAAGTGAACAAAATGTTTTTGAGTTACTGAATTAACAAGAGAAGTAGTAAATTTAACACTAATGATTTTATCATGACAACAATGAGAGAAAATAAAACGTCATGTACATATTCCTCTTCGAGATAATATGACAAATTTAAGAACAATGACTTAGAATAAAACCTATGAAAGCAATCTTTCCGAGTTACTAAATTAAGAAGAGCAATTATAAATTTAACAACAATGACTGTTAATAACGACAGAAAATGCAACCACATGAAGGGAATCTCTCTGAGTTACTAAATGAATGAGAGAAATTATAAATTTAACAACAATGACTGTTAATGACGACACAAAATGCAACCACATGAAGGGAATCTCTCTGAGTTACTAAATGAATGAGAGAAATTATAAATTTAACAACAATGACTGTTAATGACGACACAAAATGCAACCACATGAAGGGAATCTTTCTGAGTTACTAAATGAATGAGAGAAATTATAAATTTAACAACAATGACTGTTAATGACGACACAAAATGCAACCACATGAAGGGAATCTCTCTGAGTTACTAAATGAATGAGAGAAATTATAAATTTAACAACAATGACTGTTAATGACGACACAAAATGCAACCACATGAAGGGAATCTTTCTGAGTTACTAAATTAATTAGATAAATTATAAATTTAACAACAATGACTGTTAATGACGACACAAAATGCAACCACATGAAGGGAATCTTTCTGAGTTACTAAATGAATGAGAGAAATTATAAATTTAACAACAATGACTGTTAATGACGACAGAAAATGCAACCACATGAAGGGAATCTCTCTGAGTTACTAAATGAATGAGAGAAATTATAAATTTAACAACAATGACTGTTAATGACGACACAAAATGCAACCACATGAAGGGAATCTCTCTGAGTTACTAAATTAATGAGAGAAATTATAAATTTAACAACAATGACGGGAAATAAAACCACACGGATGTTATCTTTCTGAGTTACTGAATTAAGTAAACGCATTTTCAGTCTCTTATACTTGATACAGACTTCACAGTATACTTGTGAATCCCCGTTATTCATTCTCGGAGACCCTGTACGGAACGATTTACAGGGTGTGTCTGTATACATTTATATTGCTGAAATCCGTGTAAAACACAATTCCAACGAATTGACCTGCATGAAAAGTTGAAGAGGTCGCCAGTTAATTGGAGCAGCTGTGTTTTCATAATTAGGGCGCACTGCAGAACGTATCAATTTATTTCGGGGGGGGGGGGGCTCAGCTGTGGGGCGAAGCTCTTCGGAGGTTAAACAGCACAGAATTAATCACGCTTGCAGTCACACCTGCAGACAGCATCTCAGGATATCGCTGTAATTGGCACACCTGATAAATATTACAGCTTTAATCATGAAGAGCGGGGAGCACTTCCTGAGTGCAGTAATTCAACACGCCTTCCTATGATTTACAGCATTCACTGGGCTACAACAAGCTATGGAAGTTATAACATTACGCATTTCTTATGAGAACGTAATTCGACAAAATTGGAGACAGGTCGAAAATCGAAGTTTTTGAATGTCAATTATGACGGTGACTTGAAATAATGGGAAACGAATGGCTGCAGGATGCATAGACGAGCTAATATATACAGGGTGATTCTTAAAATTATACACGAACTAACTAGCCTATTTGGGATCACGTTTAGAGAAATTAAGGAGGCTCATTCACTTAATATGAGCTGGGAGAATGCATTTTTATATATTAGCAATATCTAAGCTGTTCTGCTACATAGATTAGAAAGATCTGTACACTAACAAAAATATTCCATGGGCTTCATTTTGGTATATAACTTATTATCATTGAAGATTAATTGTTGTGAATTAATAGGAAATGAATTTTGCTTGTACACATGTTGATTACACATTGTTAACACTTTATATCACTTAATATTTCGTTGTAGCAACAAATTTCAGGCGTTAAATTGAAACTACGTCGGAAAATACCTTAGTTGGCTAGTTCTAACAGTGATGTCGAAACCAGTCAATAAAGGTAATAATTTTCAAATCAGTTCCGATTTAACATCTGAAAGTTGTTGCAATAACGAAATATTAAACGGAATTTTGTATATATTTTCTAACATTTTACAAAAACCAAACAATTTTTTGAAAACCATAAATTTGATTATTATAAACTTTATAATTTATTTGCAGCTAACATTGTATTGTGAACCAGTGTGAATTGTACAGAAGTAATAATTACATTCAAATAATTTATTTAAAATTTTAGTACCTACTATATTTTATCACATATTTCCCATGAATAATGGTTATTTGTCATAGAACCTAATCACTGTAGTCCAACCTCTGCCAAGTGCAGATAATGAAGTATCTGTAAAATTGCATGCAAATTCAAACATCGTCTTCATTTACAATTAATCTATAATAATAATAATAATAATAATAATAATAATAGTAATAATAATAATAATAATAATAATCTGTGGGCTAAAGCAGGGAGATGCACTATCACCTTTACTTTTTAACTTCGCTCTAGAGTATGCCATTAGGAAAGTTCAGGATAACACAGAGGGTTTGGAATTGAACGGGATACATCAGCTGCTTGTTTATGCAGATGACGTGAATATGTTAGGAGAAAATACACAAACGATTAGGGAAAACGCGGAAATTCTTGTTGAAGCAAGTAGAGCGATAGGGTTGGAAGTAAATCCCGAAAAGACAAAGTATATGATTATGTCTCGTGACCAGAATATTGTACGAAATGGAAATATAAAAATTGGACATTTATCCTTCGAAGAGGTGGAAAAATTCAAATATCTTGGAGCAACAGTAACAAAGCTAAATGACACTCGGGAGGAAATTAAACGCAGAATAAATATGGGAAATGCCTGTTATTATTCGGTTGAGAAGCTTTTATCATCCAGTCTGCTGTCAAAAAATCTGAAAGTTAGAATTTATAAAACAGTTATATTACCGGTTGTTCTGTATGGTTGTGAAACTTGGACTCTCACTTTGAGAGAGGAACAAAGATTAAGGGTATTTGAGAATAAGGTTCTTAAGAAAATATTTGGGGCTAAGAGGGATGAAGTTACAGGAGAACGGAGAAAGTTACACAACACAGAACTGCACGCATTTTATTCTTCACCTGACATAATTAGGAACATTAAATCCAGACGTTTGAGATGGGCAGGACATGCAGCACGTATGGGCGAATCCAGAAATGCATATAGAGTGTTAGTTGGGAGGCCGGAGGGAAAAAGACCTTTGGGGAGGCCGAGACGTAGATGGGAAGATAATATTAAAATGGATCTGAGGGAGGTAGGATATGATGGTAGAGACTGGATTAATCTTGCACAGGATAGGGACCAATGGCGGGCTTATGTGAGGGCGGCAATGAACCTCCGGGTTCCTTAAAAGCCAGTAAGTAAGTAATAATAACAATAGTAATAATAATAATAATAATAATAATAATAATAATAATAATAATAATAATAATAATAATTTTTCTTGGAGAATTGCATTATGAGAAATACGATTACGAATGGTATTATACCAAGTGCTGGACACCAAAAAAAATAAATAAATAATTGATCTACTAAAGGAAAGTCCATAGAATACTCTATTAGTGCTAATTTATGTCAAAAGTGCAAAAATGCAAAAAGGTGTCATAAACATGATACATTTTCCCTTTACAAATATTACACTTCTCACAAGAATTCAGTCCCTTTATCATGCTAACAATTCATACCACTGGGACTATTATTATTAATAGTAGAAATAGAAATACACGGTAAGTTTTAATAGGCTTTTCTTGCTGCTTTTAACTTATCACGGGTTATTAAACAGTTCAGCAAATCGTTTTCTCTGAGGTCCGTAACATGCAGGGTATATCCGTTACTAAGCAACTGACAGCTGAAGTTGGCCCAGCGCAGCTCAGCTCTGGATTTAACACAAATATTCTTGTCTTACACTTTCTCTCAAATATCTCTTCAGCATAGACGTAATTTCGTGAAATAATTGACATTTCAATACAGATCTAAGGCAGTAGGGACCAAGATATATATACACACATTACATACATTCACTCACTTTCTCTCTTATATAGAATTATGCACACTTCATCCCCCTATTATTTATTCGCTCGTTTTCATACTCTCTCTCGCTGTCATAATATTAATACTCGATCACAACGCGATAACACGCTAGAAATTCCACTTCACACATCATCTCTGTATTCCTCATCTTTCACTGTTGCTACCTCTCGTCACTGGAACTCTCTGCCGCCTGAAGTCAAGGGCTGCCGAACATTGAAATCTTTCAAATCCAAGTTAGAAAATTATCTTATGACGAGTTGCCAAACTAACTTACTGTTATGACAAGTGTTGTATTGCATGTTTCCACGTATTCACATTTTTTTTTAATGTTCTAGTGATATCTAACTTTTTTTTTATATTTTTGTTTTCATATTTCCCGATAATGGTATATCTACAATGTGATAAGTTGAGCTATATATAATCATAATTTTCCTTACTGTGTGTACTTAAAAATACTGTATTCATAGTAGGCTTTGTAGTGCATTATTTTATTACTATTATTATTATTATTATTATTATTATTATTATTATTATTACTATTATTATTATTATTATTATTATTATTATTATTATTATTATTATTACTATTCTTATTTATTATTATTATTATTATTATTATTATTATTATTATTATTATTATTATTACTATTCTTATTTATTATTATTATTATTATTATTATTATTATTATTACTATTCTTATTTATTATTCTTATTTATTATTATTATTATTATTATTATTATTATTATTATTATTATTATTATTATTATCATGATACATATAGGCCTACATACAGCTATAACGCATACTTTTCTATATCAGTGAGATATGAACCAACAACTCGGTGTTTCAAATCCGATGCCCTAGTCAGCGGCTTGCTGACGCTGAAGATGTCAGAGGTGTGCTGATTCCCCCAGGCTTGCACGGATTCGTCACCTGTCGGGTCTGTAACGACTGCATATCCGACCCGATAATATGCTAATCAGTCTGACGATGCATCGACAACTGAGAAGACAAACGACGACAGATAAGGGATGAGAAAAAGCGGGGTTTAAGAAGAGGGATGTCTGCGTTGTAAGACGTGCTTTGGCTCAGAAGTGATTTCTAATTCAAGCTGTCCGGGATCGAATCCCGGCCTACGTGTAATGGAATTCATGGCTTAGAAAATAGATTAATGTTCTGTTTCCACCTCCCCCTGACTTCATCTATCATCTGCAGGATTTAAAAACTGACAAAGTATTAATGGAATCTCTGTAATTCTTTGAAACGTTAATGCTGTTCGTGATTGTTATTGTGAGCATGGTGGGGATTATAAGGATGTTTGGGATTTGAAATAAAATTCTGATATTTCTTTTCATTTCTGTCTTCATACTCCCCGCATTTAAATTTAACAAGGCGGAGCCTTCTCGTTTACTACTTCATAATCGCTTCCTCATTCCAGGAGGCCTAGTCTGCAGACAACAATGCAATTGATAGTCGAAACGATTCACACATCAATATGACGTCAATGAGTTGTTTGAAATTGTAATGAATAATAACATGTCATTACAGGGAATTGGATTCATTTGGAAATTAATACCACAGTTAAGTATTTTCGAATTAGAATGTGTTAAATTACGTATTTCTGTCTTCATACTCCCCGCATTTATTAACAACCCTAATTTATGTGTGAATAATAGTTTTTTATTCAATTAAATTTAAATTTAATGTTTCGTTAAATTTTACCCGTTAGAAAAACTTTTTCAAGTCCATCTCATAAGAAATCATAAATCTACGGCAATTTTTTTAACACGGCCCCCTTTTATAATAGTACGTTATGCAACGAGCCTATAATGATAGTAATTAAGACGCAAGTATGTTTATTTATGAAACAAGCGCAAGCGAGTTTCATAATTTTGATACGAGCGTCTTAATTACCATTATAGTCAAGTTTCATACGACTTTTTATGCTCGACCATATTTCTGACTTGAAATTATTCATAAGTATTCATGTTATGGTTATATAAGTGAGGAGCGGAACTGACCTGAATTGTGAGATGTGCGCAGACGCGAAAGTATTGATTTTTTCCGAGGCACGAATGTCATTGACCTTGATATAATCTAGAGAATAACATGAAGATTAGTCTTGATATAACCTGGAAATTGATTTAGAATTGAAAAACGAGATGACAAATTGAATTTATTTGAATATTATTTACAATTAACGCTAATTATTATAGTAACAGAACATAACCTTCTGCGACAGTATTGGATTTCCAGTCTCCGTGACGTTTCGCTGGTTGTCTTTCGATTGCATATCCGAGAATAATCGATACTTGCGGTTTTATAACGGTACAAAGCTGACTTGTCATTGGCTGAAAACACCTGTACTTTAATGAGTAGGTGTATTTTAATGAGGTGCATTAAAGGGCTACTACCAGGTGTATAGTTACTACATTTCGGCATGGTCGAGCATAAAGATACAAATCACTGAAACAAAGAAACATCAAAATACGTCATTAATTAATACGTCTGCTGGAATTGCCTATGTAAAGAGACGACATCGCGAGTGTCTAGGTGGTTCTTAAAATATGTTTATGTACATCAAATTGAAATTTATACCATTTAATTCAACTCGATAATAGAAGTGTTCAATTTTAGACAGTGTAGCTATTATGAAGAAGAAAGCAGAAAATTTTTGAAGAACTTTAGTTTCCATGGTAACGGTCTTGTACTGGGGGCAAGTTCGTCTATTCTTTTGTTTGTATCGCTGATCTACATAAAGCAGCTGGAAGCTAGTTGTTAAAGAATAGAGCTTCAGTCAGATTTGTTACGAAGTGTTAATAGTTGAACGATTCTCTTGAATTCCAGAATTTTCTCTCGTAAGGAGTAAAACGAGTCTTTCAGGGTGTTCTCTATACATACGCCTATCCACTGCAATAGACGAACGCAGCTTATATAGGAATCTGATATTTTTACAGTTTATGTGATTATCTGTGTGTGTTTATTTTCATGTTGTTCATTGTTTTAAGCTTTCCTACATATTCTGTTAATATTTTACAGTATTTTATTCCTTCATTTTTTTAAATTTATTTGTTTGTTGAGTTTTCAATCACTCATGCATTACGCATATATAGGACCATTTTGCGAGCTATATGGGACATTTTTAAATGTCTGACAGGTGGCCATCCTGCCTTAGTCTTGACAGAAACGCACGAGAAAAATTATAACAAAAATTACGACATTGCCCCTTATGGGACCCAAATTATGCTTTCACTATAATAGTGATCAAATGGAGTGCGCAATCCGTATGCCTACTCTATGTTAGCTGATCTATCCTCATTAGTTTTTATATTTAAGAGATTATATGCATCGCAGGATTTCCTGAAAGAAATCAAACATACATTTGGGATGTCGTATCTTTATATGGACAATTGCAACAACGATGACGTATGAATTCTTAATAAATAAATAATGTATATTGATGCATCTTTATTTCAACGAAAGTGTAAAAAAACAGTTACTATAGATCTGTGATTTCGGTATCAGATAGATTTGGAAAAGATTCACGTGAAATAATTTCTCTTGTCAAAGATCAATACTAAAGGTTTTCCAAGAAACCAATTCGGATTGAACACAGTACCTCCAATGTAAATACTTGTAAGCCTATAGATATATGGTATATATTCAATAAAGAAATAAAATAAAAAATAATTAATAATACATCATATTATACACTAGCCGTACCCGTGCGCTCCGCTGCACCCGTTAGAAATAAATATAAAGTAATTACATAATTAAAATAGGACATTTGATCCAGGGAACATTCGTGTTTGATAGAAAGATAAATCGTTTAATATGTTACTTAATTTAAATTGCATCCGAATAATTAAAATGCGAACATTTTGGTCCAGAGACACTCATTTGGTGCAATGACAATTCCTTTAACATGTTTCTTAATTGTTATTACATGCAACCATAGTTTAATGAAGATTGACGTCATTTAGATTTAATCTGTATACTTTATTTTACTTGTTATATGTTTCCATTGAATTATGGTAATAACTTAATTTTAACCCTTGTTTTCTACGTATTCAGTAAATGGCGCTTGGGCCACTATGGTTCTGAACCCTTCAAGTAACTTAAATTATATTATATTATATTATATTATATTATATTATATTATATTATATTATATTATATTATATTATATTATATTATATTATATTCCATGTATGGTGGGTCCCTATCACCACGGCATGGCGCGTCCTCAGGTTGCGGATAGAGGAGACGGCCTCCAGATATGGAGGGTAGCTGCGAATATATTGAATAAGCAGTCGTGGACAGCCAATAAGGGGTGGTCCTCCAGCTTGGGGGTTGGGCGAAGGGCTAACAACCCATCACCGTAAAAAACAGCTTGTTACGAATTCCTACAGTAAGCCTCGGAATAGGACATGATTCTCTGGCAAGACCACAGCAAAGGAATAAGGTTTTGAGATTTGGCACTTGGAACGTAACTAGTCTTTATAGAACAGGAGGGGTAACATTAGTAGCAAAAGAACTAGCTAGATATAGAATAGACTTTGTGGGAGTACAAGAGGTTAGGTTAGATGGGAATGGCATATCACAAATAGGAGATTACTTGTTGTATTATGGGGAAGGAAACAATGATCACCAATTAGGAACAGGATTCTTTGTACATAAAAGAATAAAATCAGCAGTAAAAAAGGTCGAATTTATCAGTGACAGGTTATCATATTTAGTACTTAAGGGTAGATGGTGCGACATCATAGTTATAAATGCTCACGCCCCTACAGAAGAGAAAGACGACTATATAAAGGATAGCTTCTATGAGGAATTGGAACAGACTTTTGATCAGTTCCCTAGATATCATATGAAAATTTTATTGGGGGATTTCAACGCTAAAGTAGGACGGGAGGATATTTTTAGACCAACTATTGGAAAAGAGAGCCTACACGCAATTAGTAGTGACAATGGAGTTAGATTAGTCAACTTTGCCACATCGAAAAATTTAATTGTCAAAAGTACAACATTCCCCCATAAGGATATACATAAATATACTTGGACTTCTCCAGATGGATTGACACACAACCAAATAGATCACATCTTGATAGATAAACGGAGACATACTAGTATAGTAGATATTCGAACTTTCAGAGGTGCAGACTGTAATTCTGACCATTATTTGGTGATTGGAGAATTAAGAGAAAGATTATCAGTAGCCAAGCGAGTAGAGCAACAAGTTAATATTACTAAATTCAATATTTTGAAATTAAAGGACGAGGAAGCTAAGCAAAATTATCAGGTCGAAATTTCGAATAGGTTTGCCACTTTAGAAAGTTCCGACGAAGTTGAGAAAGAATTAGATGTTAATAGCGTGTGGGAAAATATCAGAGATAGTATCAAAATTGCAGCTGAGCAGAGCATAGGTTATTATCAAACTAAGAAAAAGAAACCGTGGTTTGATGAAGATTGTTGCATGGTAGTAGAAAGAAGGAAACAGGCAAAATTGAAATTCTTACAGGATCCAGTTGAGGAGAATAGAGATAATTATTTCAATGAAAGACGGGAAGCAAGTCGTACACTTAGGAATAAAAAGAGAGGTTACTTGAAGGAAAAACTGAATGAGGTAGAAACAAATAGTAAGAATAAAAACATTCGAGATTTATATAAGGGTATAAAGGAATTTAAGAACGGATATCAGTCAAGGGTAAACGTGATCAAGGATGAGAATGGTGACTTGCTTGCAGACTCTTCATCAATCCTAAACAGATGGAAAAACTATTTTGCGCAACTACTAAATGTACATAGGCCAAATAGAAATGATCGGGACGATATTGAAATACAAACTGCTGAGCCATTTATACCCGAACCCACGCTTTCAGAAGTCGAAATTGCGATAGAAAATCTGAAAAAGTACAAGTCTCCAGGTATCGATCAAATTCCAGCAGAATTAATACAAGAGGGTGGAAGTGCATTATATAGCGAAATTTATAAACTTGTACTTGCTATTTGGGAAAAGGAAATTGTACCAGAACAATGGAAGGAGTCCATAATTGTACCTATTTTTAAAAAGGGGGACAAAACGAACTGTGGTAACTTTCGAGGAATATCACTTTTGTTGACGTCGTACAAAATTTTGTCCAATATTCTTTTGAGGAGATTAACTCCGTACGTAGATGAAATTATTGGGGATCATCAGTGCGGTTTTCGGCGTAATAGATCGACTATTGATCAGATTTTTTGTATTCGGCAGATAATGGAGAAAAAATGGGAGTATAAGGGTACAGTACATCAGTTATTCATAGATTTCAAAAAGGCATATGACTCGGTTAAGAGGGAAGTATTATATGATATTCTTATTGAATTTGGTATTCCCAAGAAACTAGTTCGATTAATTAAAATGTGTCTCAGTGAAACATACAGCAGAGTCCGTATAGGTCAGTTTCTATCTGATCCTTTTCCAATTCACTGCGGGCTAAAGCAGGGAGATGCACTATCACCTTTACTTTTTAACTTCGCTTTAGAATATGCCATTAGGAAAGTTCAGGATAACAGGCAGGGTTTGGAATTGAACGGGCTACATCAGCTTCTTGTCTATGCAGATGACGTGAATATGTTAGGAGAAAATACACAAACGGTTAGGGAAAACACGGAAATTTTACTTGAAGCAAGTAAAGCGATCGGTTTGGAAGTAAATCCCGAAAAGACAAAGTATATGATTATGTCTCGTGACGGGAATATTGTACGAAATGGAAATATAAATATTGGAGATTTATCCTTCGAAGAGGTGGAAAAATTCAAATATCTTGGAGCAACAGTAACAAATGTAAATGACACTCGGGAGGAAATTAAACGCAGAATAAATATGGAAAATGCCTGTTATTATTCGGTTGAGAAGCTCTTATCATCCAGTCTGCTGTCCAAAAATCTGAAAGTTAGAATTTATAAAACAGTTATATTACCGGTTCTTCTATATGGCTGTGAAACTTGGACTCTCACTCTGAGAGAGGAACATAGGTTAAGGGTGTTTGAGAATAAGGTGCTTAGGAAAATATTTGGGGCTAAGCGGGATGAAGTTACAGGAGAATGGAGAAAGTTACACAACACAGAACTGCACGCATTGTATTCTTCACCTGACATAATTAGGAACTTGAAATCCAGACGTTTGAGATGGGCAGGGCATGTAGCACGTATGGGCGAATCCAGAAATGCATATAGAGTGTTAGTTGGGAGACCGGAGGGAAAAAGACCTTTAGGGAGGCCGAGACGTAGATGGGAGGATAATATTAAAATGGATTTGAGGGAGGTGGGGTATGATGATAGAGACTGGATTAATCTTGCACAGGATAGGGACCAATGGCGGGCTTATGTGAGGGCGGCAATGAACCTTCGGGTTCCTTAAAAGCCATTTGTAAGTAAGTAATGTAAGTATATTATATTATATTATATTATATTATATTATATTATATTATATTATATTATATTATATAAAAGTGTGTTGATAACGGATGTAACTTACAAAACATTATTTTAAGAAATACAGGAAATGAATATACAGAATAGCCTATCAAGTTTTCTGTGCATAAGAAGCTATTTTAATCTTACCTGTTCTCAATTCACTCAGAAGTTACTGTAATATCATTATAGCATTATGTCCATCCAGAGAAACTACATTTTCCAATGGCGAAATAATAATTAATTATACAAATCGGTTAATTTAGCTTCCGATATTACTTCATACAAACACAGAAACATTCTCTGTAGGCTATGTTCAATAGCTTTCGATTGTTGTTGTCCAAGGCCCCTTATAGACGAAGTCATTTGTTTTTTAATTTATTACACGGCCTTAGATGGCAGTTATTTTAATTTTAAAACTCATTTATGTCATTAAATATCAGTCCTATCAAAATTTTTCAAAGAATAAAACGTATCGGAAATGATTTTTAAAGAAACTTTTCTTCTGTAAAATCTTTCACAAAAATCAATAATAAGCGAGATATTTCGATTTATTTAATTCAGGCCCCCTTATAACCCCCCTTTTAAATAACGTATTTTGAATGCCATATAGCCTAAAACCTAAGTTACAACGAACTTAATTTATATTATAATTTTCATCGAAATCCGTTCAGCCATTATCGCGTGAAAATGTAACAAACATCCAGACAGACAGACAGACAGACAGACAGACAGACAGACATACAAACAAAAAAGCGATTTTCGGTTTCAGGGTGGACCAATTATTTTTGGAAAATCGAAAATTACCAGAAAAATTTCGGCTACAGATTTATTATTACTAAGGATTTCATTAAATTTACTTTAAAAAGCACGTAATTATACGGATCCTATCAATCTAATGTCATTTTTTTTTCCGTTGGCATGGTTACTTCTCCACTGCACTTGAATCTCACCCAAGCTAATAGAAATCGCGAACTCGTTATAAAATTCTGCTACCTTCGCATGTTTCTGTTCTTGCCGGGTGTTTCCTCCCCTGAAACCCGGTAATTAAGTCAATAAACCCAGTTAATTTGACACACGCTGTGAGTGCAGGCGTTGAAGACGTGTGGGGTCCGCATAACTCAATTGCACTCACGTCCGAACAGATTTTAAATAATTGTTTTGGTTAGAAATGTTTTTACTGAAGGAAATCAAGCGTAAGGAGAGTAATAAAACTGTGGGTCGCGGCCTACGCCGGCTCGCAATTTCGGTTTTAACGCCTCAATCATCACGATATCTCATGAAAGAGTTCTGATTTCGATTCCCAGTTGTTTCAATGTTTTTTTTGGTGGAAGGAGGAGATTTTAGACAGGTTTCCTGTAGATCACCTGGGTGGTGTAGGGATTAACATGATGTACTGGGTTCGATAACCGCTTAGGTAGTTATCTGCTGAGGTTGGAAGTTTAGAAAACACCTTTGGGTATATAGACAACTTCTTAGAGGATATCCCTCTGTTTGTAATATAACTTAATAAGTTATTTACGTAGACCTATTTTTTACCGCATAATACAAGGTTTATTAACACGATAGACATTTAAGTTACTTTGCTGAACGGATATACAGGGTGATTCATTGGAACTAGTAAATATTTTAGGAGTGGGTTACGAATTATTCCGAAAATGTATCCAATTTTCAGTGCGTTTGAGTGTTAGACATAAGAAGCCTTACAAATAATATCAAGAAAAAAATGACTGCGTAGAAAAGAATAGTACGTGTCGCTCTTCTGAGATTGTATGAGGGCAGCACTGTTCAAAATGAATGTAGAAAAACAGCTGTTTGTAGTTTCTTTGGTTAAAAGGATGGGCATGTTCTTCCCCTGTACAGATTGACTGTCATGTGGGTGACATATAATCTAAATGTCACATTTTCCAAGCGATGGATCGGCCGCGGTGGTCACGTACATTGGCCACCAAAGTCCCCAGACGTTACTCTTATTAATTTTGTCTGTAGGGCGAATAAAATGCGAAGTGTACAAAAACAAAGTGTACAAATGGACTAACTGGCCGATCGTATTATGAAATAAGCAATATAAACATTAAGTAATTTGACTTTCTTCCTTGCCACTATTTTTACCGAGCGAGTTGGCTCAGACGGTAGCGTCTGAGACTGGCATTCGAGAGGTCCCAGGTTCAAATCCCGTGGCCGACCAATATGACTGGGGTTTTTTTTTGTTTCCCTCAGTCACAAAGGCAAATGCCGAATGGGATATTTACATATCATGATTTTTCACCGCCTTAATCACCAATATCACAACATTAATCGAAATCTGTAATCAGTTATTACATTACACACAATAGAAACAGGAACTCTACAATAACAAAACGGCCTACTGGTATACCCAAAGATCCTATATACGCAATATGACCATAGATGTTAAAAAGTATATAAATGAACTTAATATAAAAAATAATTGTTATACATAACATTCAAACAGCTGTATCTCCACAACCATTGAAAATTGAACACATGTTTATATGAACATTCTTACTCGAAATAGTCCATACTAACATTCTCTGAAATACTGACAATTCCTTCTGAATCACCCTGTATATTTGTCTTTTTTTGAACTCCACCAATCCTGTGCCGAAATAAAGTAGAGACATGGATGAAATTTTCATAATTTTAAATAAAAAATGGAATTTCCTTTTTTTTGGTAAAAAAATGAATCTACAATCTCTTATTTATAAGATGAGAAACTTCGAGAATCATGGGACACTTCTAGGCATAAAAATTACGTGATATTTAAATGGATACAATCTTTAATTTAGATTACATGCAAACTTCACGAACCATTTTCACACACATCTTTTTCAGCACGTTTCATCATGTTCAAAATGTAAAAACTGTTACAATTTTGATGTTACAAATATAACATTTTACTGCATGTTCTATATACGATACTGTGATTAACAAACACGGTGGCACCTTTTTTGATAAACTAAATTCTTTCGAAATTAAAAAAAAAAAAAAAACATATTTGGTGGAGAATAGATCTTAAAATTTTTAAATTGCATGTATTTTAACCCTTAAATTCGCAAAGTATCCCATAAGATACAACAGGTTATCCTATAATTTTAATACAGCAATAGAGAAAAAAAATTGATAGGAAAATTAAAATTTCACACTAGTATAATATTGTACAACATATCAAATATGAACATTGCGATAGTTGTTTTCTTTACGGTCCGACACGGTTTAATAAACTAGTGTGAGAAATGAAATTTTGCCAATTTAAGGGTTATAGAATTGTAAATACTTAATCCTTTTCTATCTTCAAGAAATGCAATTTTGTCAATATGACATTTTGGCATCAAGCGTATCCCAAATCCAAAATTTAGTATTTTTTAATTAATCGAGTTAAAAACATAACTTCTGTATTCAGTACCCTTGTGGTCACTCTCACTGGAGGACTGATGATTCACTCAAATCCTTCTCTCTATAAGAAATGTCGTAAAGAAAGTCACGCATGGAACTTAAATTCTGTAAGAGAAAACAGATTTTCAAAATGTGCTGTTTTAATTTGAATAACTCAAAAACCACTAATCTGATCATAATGAAAATTATATGAAAAAAAAAACCACTTATGGAAAGGAGATAAAGTATAGAACATAATAAAGTCCCTATCTTAAAAATGACAGAACGTAGAAATTTCACCTTAACTCCTATTAACCCCTTCAGACCTGAGGTACATTATAGTGTACATTGTTTCTTTTTTTTTTCTTTTTTGGAATGTGTTCGATATTTTTAAATATTTTGAAAAATTGAATGTGATAGAAATGGAGAATATTATTTTTGAAACATTTCTATACCTGAATTAAAAATAAAATTTAAAATTTTGGGGCCGTAGGGGTCAAAATTGTCCCCAAATTTTGATTTTCTGTGAAGACTTGATTTGGGAATTTTGGATTCCCAGAATGATTATATGACCAGTTTTTTTTTTCCAGATTTTCTAAATATGAATTCAGGTCTGAAGTGGTTAAATATTCATGAAATTCTTATCAGGGAAAAGAAAACTTTTACCAAAATGAAGTGCTGTGGAGACCCAGAGATCGATTCCTATTACAGGTTATGTTATTACGTTATCACAGACTGTAACCGATGACGTTAAAAGTAGGCTTTAACCGTTGTCTGCATGTCAATGGGTATCTGCCATGTTCAATTCAGCAGACAGCAAACAAACAGGAGTTCGCGTCCAGGTGTGACAAAAGAAATCCAGCGAGTTTTGTTGAATAGGACGTTACAGAGTGCGTTCTTAACGACGTCCTCTGAGATAAGACCTGTCTGATCCTCTTGAATTAGAAAAGGGGAAATCCCAGAGCTGTGACAACACAATAACATAACCTGTAACAGGCATCGATCTCTAGGTCTCCACTGTACTTCATTTTCTGAATATCTCAACTTCACTTCCGTCGGCGTCTTGACTTCGTGCACGAGCTAAATCTTCGTGAAGAGCTACAGGTTGAGTTACAACTTTGAAGGCCTGGTTTCGAGTCCCGATAGATTAATGAGATTCTACTATTATTGCTAAATTATCTTTCGTGTAATTTCGAGAAACGTTTGTACTGTTCGTGATTGTTATTGTGAGCATGGTTGGATTTAAATTTAGTAGGTTATTTTACGACGCTTTATCAACACCTTAGGTTATTATCGTCTGAATGAGATGAAGGTGATAATGCCGGTGAAATGAGTCCGGGATCCAGCACCGAAAGTTACCTAGCATTTGCTCATATTGAGTTGAGGGAAAACCCCGGAAAAAACCTCAACCAGATAACTTGCCCCGGTCGGGAATTGAACCCGGGCCACGTGGTTTCGAGGCCAGACGCGCTAACCGTTACTCCACAGGTGTGGAATGGTGGGGATGGTAAGAATGTTTGGGATTTGAAATAAAAGTTTGATATTTCTTTTCATTTCTGTCTTCATACTCCCCGCATTTAAATTTAACAAGGCGGAGCCTTCTCGTTAACTACTTCATAATCGCTTCCTCATTCCAGGAGGCCTAGTCTGCAGACAACAATGCAATTGATAGTCCAAACGATTCACACATCAATATGACGACAATGAGTTGTTTGAAATTGTAATTAATAATAACATGTCATTACAGAGAAATGCATTCATTTGGAAATTAACACCACAGTTAAATACTTCACAATAATTAGACATCGTTAACTATTTCTATCTGAATACTTCCCGCATTTATTAATCACCCTATTTGTGTACGAATAATAATGAATTCATTATAACGTCACATTCACTTGTTTTTCCCTTCATGTTTTTATCACGGGTGGCTGAATTCGAATGTACAATGTTTTAAACACATCATAATTTCAGTCATCCAAGGCCTGCTGTGATTAAATACGTCATCATATTAACAGAAAGTGTGACCAGATTTTTGGAATGTAACACGAAATGTATTTGATGTTTCGTCTACTTGTGAACACCTTCAACGAGTTCTGGAAATTTCAACGACTTGTGCAAGTCTTCAGAACTTTGGAAACATCGCTACAGCTAGACTTACACTGACTTCTCACTTGTCCGTTCTAAGTCCCCATTTTAATTTTCTTCAAATTTTCATATTTTTCTCTTGCCCAGTTTCTTTAGCTTTTCATGTACTTATGTTCCTAGTTTCGTAGACGTGTTCAAAAATAACAACTGGAACAAGACAATGGAGACGAAGAAATAAGCAGGAACAAAAGAATCGCAATAGAAACTCAGAAGATGAAAAGGGGAAAGAAATGGACCCAAGACTGATAGAAAAGGCATATCGGTATATGAAAGGTGTAATCAAAAGATACAACTGTAAAATAAAAAGTTGAAAACGTAAGGAAGCACGATGGTTACCATAGAAACTGTTGCAATATGAAAAGGATAAAAAAAAGAAGACTAACGTGAATGTAATATGTACAGATATACATTAATTCTCTTGTTAGTTAATTTTATGGATGTGAGGGAAATACTGAGACAGCTAAATCTGTAACCTTGAGAACCAGGTTCATTAGCATTACAAAGCACAATGCAAGCCGCAATTCATTGTGATACACCTCATACTCCGGGCTGCAAGCAACTATTTTGTTCCTTACCGCCATTATAGAAGCAACCACAGCCTCCTACCATTGTTGATTAATTTAGACGTGACGTCGTATTGATAGTTTAGATAGCTGAGTGCAATTAGTTAATTAACCTACTATATTGATAATTTTAGTACTAGTCTGTCTGTGTACAGCGATTTCTACTAAACTTTTGGACGAATATTGTTGATATTCATTATCTACGAGTCAATTTATCAGGGAATTATGCATATGAAATGTAACAATACTTAGACAACATCAATATAATCTACTTGTACAGTACAATTTATAAATACAATCAAACAACTTATTCTTGTGATGATAAGAGGTGATTTTTATTTCGCAGTCGAGAAAAACGAGAGCTTCTTTCATATCGATGTTTTGCAAACTATTTAAATAACATCGGCAGTCAAAAATTAAACTGACTATTACACTTTTACTACGTCACACTACTTTTGACCAATAAAACGGTACGAAAGGACGCCTTTCAACCAATCATGGCTGCTTATCGCACAATTTTATCGCGTCCCTAGCATTTGTTTAATGTTATCGCGTCCCTAGCATTTGTTTATTTTTATCACTACCCTAGCATTTGTTTCTTTGTTTGCCAACATTTCAAACTGCACTGATCTGGACGTCAAAAAAACAGAAAATTACAAACCACTCCAGTCGATGCACAGCATTTTCAAATATGACTCGCATTGGGATTCAAGAACAAGAATTAATAAAGATCACTGGTCATATATGAAGAGCACCATTCGGAAATCCTGAATAAGTTGAGGGATAGACCATGTACATCAACGAGTTCACTTCTTTTACGCACACGTCCAATATAACATCAACTGAACCACCAATCACTAAAACATTCAAATTTTAAAATTGTACTTTCAATAATTGTTCCTTTTAAAATTATTCATGTTTATTTCATCATCGTTAATTAAAACGTTTCTTGTTTATATCATCATCCCCAATTAAAACTTTTCTAACACTTGTGTATATTAGTTAGGTTATGTTTGTTATAGCTTCTGCTATATGATATTATGTATAGTCACGTATCAGAGATTATTCAATACTAAGATTTATTGAAAATCATCTGTCAAGTGACGTTGATTACTGGGATCCGGATAATTGAAGTGGAATGCAAATATTTTAATAAAAATGAAACTGAATCAACAAAGCCTTCTTGACTAGTATCCGTCCACAGAGTTCAATGAAAATTCCATAGTTGGCAGAACTGATAACAAGAAAACAGCTAATCATAACACACTACTGCCATCTAGCGTAAGTTAATATTTGTAATGTTGAGATGGTACAATAATACATTTGAAGACAGTTGTATTTTCGTAAGTCAATTAATATTTTATTGCATTGGAGTACTTTGTTACTTCTAATCTTTATATACTTTCTTCTAATCGTGTAATAGTCAATTAAATCCCACTCGAGTTTTGATTTTTCTCTAGATAAATCAAAACCTCTAGTGAGATTACCGTTGAAAACATAATACAATTTGCTATGCGATAAAAGAACTGAATTCTTTCAGAAGTCAAACACAATAAGAAACTTTATGACATTTCTTCTGTCAATTTTGATTTTCTAGGCTAATTCCTAATTTTCAATGTTAAAAATCCCATAACTATAGCGTGAATTACATTTAACCTACATATGTCACAATTATTAGAGGTTAAAACAATACGATAAACAAAAATTGCAACACGAACACGTCAATTGTTTTGAGAATGAGTACAATTATTCCTGTTCTTGTTTGCCTTTCAGCTGGAAACGCTTTATCGGTTTAAAACAAATCCACTCATTTCATTTGTTTCACAGCCGTTTATTATAGACGATATAAAACGAAACAGAAGAAAGAGGGCATAGGCCTAACCATGTTGCCATAGAGACCTCGCCAATGTAATTCATTACCAGAAACACATCGTTATGGAAAGAGTCTATAAAGTGAGTGTATAACAGGCTATTAGTTCAGGGTTCGAGTCTTTGACAATCTGCATTTTATTTTACACATTTTTTCATCCTATGTCTCGCAAAACTAGATTTATGTGGCGACATCTTTTACAGTAATACATGAGGAACAAATTTTCAAAACCTGACATTCCATTTCCAAAAAATTCTACAATTATGTGTCTCTGTAATAAACTGATTTTTTTCTATAATGAAATTTTATAACATTCCATAAAAAAATAAGCATTTAATATGTCATCACAGAAAATATTTTGTTCACAGCAGAAATGCAACTTTGTGAGATCTGAAGTGTATTTTTTTTTAAAATGGACATGTCAGGTTTTGAAAATTTGCTTCTCATATTATGCCCCTACTATAGTAAACAACAAACCTCCACCCCTCTCCTTTGGCTGAGAGCCCTACAGACTGAGCTACCCAGGAACTTCACCCAACACCGTCTCAATTATTACTAAACTATTATTTATGTTTACACAGGCCAGGTCTCGCCTATGAATAGTAATAACTTTTTTTTACAAGAAAAGCATAATGAAGTTTACCTAACAAATACCACTTAGCATTAAAATTAATTAAAAACTAATAAAAATATAATTTTATTGTATCGGGAGGCAAACTTACAATCTATTGTACAAAAATCAGACACACCTCTGAAGATTGATCACATTCTAGACAGACCATTTTAATGCAGTGCCTTAAAGTGCAGTGCGTTTACACGTGTGAACCGCGCGGTAGAACTTTGCATTTCTAGCGACCAAGAGTCGGGTATTTCTTTTTTTTCCCCGATATCTGCGTCGTTCTGAAGTTTCTTCGTGTTTGAATTACAAATTCTTCTTGAAACACCAAGCTACGCATTCCGTTTTGAGTTATACCATCATTTTTCTGAATAAACATACTCACGACGTTTCTATGGAAACTACACACATTTAGCGGAGTATACAGCAACTTCTTGAGATGAGAATTTATTGTAATGCAGAATACCGCAAGTTGCTATCTTTAATATTTTTTGCGTTATTACTAAATTAAATCCGCCAGACATATTGGGAAACGGTGTAGGTTTTCAATTTGTAGTCGAAAAGAGGTCACATAAATCTATTAAATAAATAAATAATAAGTATATGCAGAAATAAGTTAATAAATAAACAAATAAATAATAACCAAGAAAATAAATAAATAAATATATAAATAAATAAATAAATAATAAGTATATGCAGAAATAAGTTAATGAATAAACAAATAAATAATAAGCAAGAAAATAAATAAATAAATAAGTACATAAAGAAATAACTAATAAATAAGTAAATAAAGAAATAAAAAAAAAATAAATAATAGGTAAATAAATAAGTAAATAAATGAATGGTAAGTACAGAAATATAAATAAATATATAAACAATAAATAAATAATTGAATAAATACGTAAAGAAATAACTAATAAGTAAAAAAATAAACAATAAATAAATAATAGGTAAAAAATAAATGGTAAGTAAAAATACATAAATAATAAGTAACTAAGAAATTAAGCAAATAAATAAACAAACAAATAAATAATTAAATATTTAAATAACAGCTAAATAAATAAATGGCAAGTAAATATATCAATAAAGAAAAACTCAATGACTGAATAAATAAATAAATAATAAGTAAGCAAATAAGTCAACAAATAAATAAATAAATAATGAAATATTAAAAAAGGTAAATAAATAAATGGAAAGTAAATATATATAAATGAAGAAAAAATGAATAAATAAATAAATAATAAGTAACGAAGAAAGTAAGCAAATAAATAAATAAATAATGAAATATTTAAATAAAAGGTAAATAAATAAATGACAAGTAAATATATCAATAAAGAAAAATGAATGAATAAATAAATAAATAAATAATAAGTAAGTAAGAAAGTAAACAAATAAGTAAACAAACAAATAAATAAATAATTAAATATTTAAATAAAAGGTAAATAAATAAATGGCAAGTAAATATATAAATAAATAAATAATAAGTAACTAAGAAAGTAAGCAAATAAACAAACAAATAAATAAATAATTAAATATTTAAATAAAAGGTAAATAAGTTAATGGCATGTAAATATATAAATAAAGGAAAAATAAATAAATAAATATGTAAATAAATCAATAAATAATTAAACAGTAAGAAAATAATTAAATAAAAAGTTAAATAAATAAGTGGTAAGTAAATGGACAAATAAATAAATAACAATCAAGTAAATAAATAAATGAATGTTAAGTAAATAAATAATAAGTACTAAGAAAGTAAGTAAATAAATAACTAATAAGTAAGTAAATAAATAAATAACTAACAAACAAACACTGTAAGCTTTTCGTAGCTTTCCAGCTGTCCGTGTCGAAGAAGCACATTTGCACACAGCCAGCACCTGGAGGTGTCAGCAGGTCAGTGTGTCGACTCTCTCCCATGATTGGTGAGTGCGCCAGATGTTGGACGAAGGTCCTTTGTAACCTAACCTAATCAGCCATTGTCACATCGCTTAATTAAACCTAACGCATACGACGACGGTCGCATAGCAACCAAGTTTTAATCATGGCGCGCAACTCATCCAATCAGACTAAACTGCCGAGCGTTTTGATTCCGTTTGTAATTCCTGCTGCACGACACAAGGTACGAACCTTAGGAAATCTGACGGCATATTAGCATTTTTGTGTCGCTTCTCAGATGTTTCCCAGATTGGATACAAATTCAACTCAATCAGGTTTGATTCTATAAAAGGAAGCTCACTTTGTAGAAATGCATACGTTGTTCCCTGTTGCCATGCCGACTGCATGACGTGTAGAAGTGCCACCATTTGTGTATGTCCAGAGAAGATCGAAACGAAATAAAGGATTCAATATTTGAATATGCGTCTTCAATAAAAAGATTAAGAAGTAAATGATCATGATGAGATAATTTTCAAGATACTGGCGACAAACTGAAAATGAACGTGGGATAAATTTCAAATAAATGAGTGACGCACATGAAGATGTTGAACATGGGACAAAGATTATGAAAATATGGAGATGGAAATTAACAGACTTATGTTTAAAATGGGGTGAAAATAATGGAAATAGGATAATGAAAATTAGTAAGTGGTGTGAAATGAAGAAATTGGGATGATGAAAATGAATACTTTTGGAAATGGGGTGAAAATGATGAAAATGGTGTGATGAAAATTAATATGTTGAAAATAGGGTAAAAATGGTGAAAATAGGATATTCAAAATTAATGTTTTGAAAATGAGGTAAAGATTATGAAAATGGTGTGATGAAAATTAATATGTTCAAAATAGGGTAAAATGGTAAAAATAGGATATTTAGAATTATTGAGATGAAAATGATGAAAATGGTGTGATGAAAATTAATACTTTTGGAAATGGGGTGAAAATAATGAAAATGGTGTGATGAAAATTAATACTTTTGGAAATGGGGTGAAAATGATGAAAATGGTTTGATGAAAATTAATACTTTTGGAAATGGGGTGAAAATGATGAAAATGGTTTGATGAAAATTAATACTTTTGGAAATGGGGTGAAAATGATGAAAATGGTGTGATGAAAATTAATACTTTTGGAAATGGGGAGAAAATGATGAAAATGGTGTGATGAAAATTAATACTTTTGGGAATGGCGTGAAAATGATGAAAATGGTGCGATGAAAATTAATACTTTTGGAAATGGGGTGAAAATGATGAAAATGGTGTGATGAAAATTAATACTTTTGGAAATGGCGTGAAAATGATGAAAATGGTGTGATGAAAATTAATGTTGAAAATAGAGTAAAAATTGTGAAAATAAGATATTCAAAATTAATGTGTTGAACATGGAATGAAAATTATGAAAATTATGTGATGAAAATTAGTATGTTGAAAATAGGGTAAAAATGGTAAAAATAGGATATTTACAATTATTGGGATGAAAATGATGAAAATGGTATGATGAAAATTAATATGTTGAAAATAGAGTAAAATGGTGAAAATGGGATATTCAAAATTAATGTGTTGAAAATAGGGTGAAAATTATGAAAATTACATGATGAAAAATGTGTTCAAAATAGGGTAAAATGATGTAAGCCTAAATGGGGTAATGAAAAATAATATGTTGAAAATACGTTAAAATTATGTAAATGGGGTAATGAAAAATAATATGTTGAAATAGGGTAAAATGAGAGAACTGGGGTAATGAAAAGTAAGGTATTGAAATTGGGGCGAAAATGATGAAAATGGTGTGGTGAAAAATGTGTTGAAAATAGGGTAAAATGATATAAATAGGGTAATAAAAGTAATATGTTGAAAATAGGGTAAAATGATAGAACTGGGGTAATGAAAAATAATATGTTGAAAATGGGGTAAAATGATAAAACTGGGATAATGAAAAATAATATGTTGAAAATAGGGTAAAATGATAGAATTTGGGTAATGAAAAGTAAGGTATTGAAATTGGGGCGAAAATTATAAAATTGGTGTGGTGAAAAATGTGTTGAAAATAGGGTAAAATTATATAAATGAGGTAATGAAAAATAATATGTTGAAAATAGGGTAAAGTGAGAGAACTGGTAAGTAAGGTACTGAAATTGGGACGAAAATGATAAAAAATGGTATGGTGAAAATTGTGTTGCAAATAGGGTAAAATGATATAAATGGGGTAATGAAAAATAATATGATGAAAATAGGGTAAAATGATAGAACTGGGGCAATGAAAAATAATATGTTGAAAATAGGGTAAAATGATAGAACTGGGGTAATGAAAAGTAAGGGATTGAAATTGGGGCGAAAATGATGAAAATGGTGTGGTGAAAAATAATGTGTTGAAAATAGGGTAAAATAATATAAATGGGAGAATGAAAATTAATATGATGAAAATACGGTAAAAGTGGTGAAATTAGGTTATTCAAAATTAATGTGTTGACAATGGGATGAAAATGATATAATGAAAATTAATACCTTATATTGAAGGCAGAATGAATTTAGTGGCTGGGAAAACAGGTGCATTCTGTCTCAGTTCCAGAAATTCCAATACACCACCAGCGATCTGAACCCCTGTGCCCCATAACGGCATGTGTAACTTGAACTGGAAGCTGTTGACATATATACATGTGAAAACTTTTTGCGGTCGTGGCACTAGCCGTATTTCCTTACCTGAGATAGCGAATGTACAAAACCGGTATTTTCTCTTAATTAGGATTTATAAACCGGACCTCAACGCTGGAAAGGTAATTAACACTTGACGTGTCCACCCTTCCCTGCTTTAAACGCAGTTCAAATGTAGTCATAATATATGCCCCAGGTTACCAAGGAAACGGAATTAGCAAATATCTGCCTCCCTTCATTTGTCTGCGATATTAACATCAGTCGTCTTTTCTTTCGAACGTCAATCGGAGTAAAGATAAATAACAACAACATTAAACGTCCACTGTGTCACGTGACACTCGCAATTTTATTGTCTCGATGTAATTCGTTGGGAATGAAGCCATTGGCCATGCCTTATCGATTTGCAATGTCCCTAACCAGAGCTAATGAAATGCTGGGTTTATTTCAGGAGACAGAGGACAATCGCCACACAGAGAACAACTGAGCGTGACGGAAACAGGCATTTGTTTTATAATATAACAAGCAGCCTTCGGATTTAGTACATGCAACTGCATTGCTCGCGTGTTTGTGAGAAGATGCATTCATGCTGAGAATGAAGTGTGACATTTCTTATAGCATATTATATACTTAATTGTATTGTTTATATACTTTTATGATTGTAGATATATAATGTATGCTTAGTGAACACTTTATTTAAGAGCATTTAATACAATAATTGAAGACTGTCCTCAAAGAACGTTGTATATCATATACTTTATCATATGACATACGACGTTCTTTGAGGGAGGTCTTCAATATTGTGAAAAAAAGAAATTAACAACCAACTGCGGAAGAAAATATAAAGACCAATAAAGAAATGGTAGAGCGCAAGATATCAGAAGTTAGGCCTCCTGTTTCAATGCCAGCTGATGGGGTGACAATATTCTTATAGATAATATTATTTACAATTATTTGAAAACTGCAAAAAACCTATTTCGGTATTTGAAAAACTTTTCAGAAATTCTAATGGCGGGGACTTTTATTTTCAAAATCTAGTCATCGTGACAATTTGGAATTACATTTTTCATTCGCAGGTTCCTGCATATGAATTTACTTTTTACCCCAACCATATGATCATAGGCGACCTTAACTGAATATTACTTATTTGTAGGCATGGAATGATGGGAAAATAAAATAGACGACAAAAAGAAATAAGATTAAATACAGAAAAAAAAGAAAAAAGAAAAGACGAAGAAGATATGTATACAAGCATATTTGATTGAAGAAGGTTTACTCTTTTAAGTTGCTTAGCAACCTGGTTTTTATTCCACAAACAAAGTGAAGTAAGATATATGAAGAAATAACAGATAATTCAGATGATTTCCGTAGTCCATTACGTAAGATATAAACTTGATTTACTATATTATAAAATCTTCATAATGGATCAGTTCGTAAGGAATTCAGTTCTGGACGGAAATTCTCATTTCATTTATCTCACACAAAGCCCGCACCACGGAAAGAAAGATCTGATCTGCAGGAGGTTAACAAAAGGCATTTTAATAGCACAACCAGGATGTCTCCTGAGTTGATATGCAACTGGGTGGGCTGGAAAAAATCCCTGACTCCCGTTGCAAAGTCGAGCGTCAACTATTACTACAGTAAACAAAATCCAAACACATCTGAATGAGAACAGAAATTTTGTGTTACAGATGGCCGTGGACGAACACGTCATGGCCAACTCAGAATGTCACTGAGGAATAAATTAGGCATATGGACAAAAAATACACTACAAAATGGCCGCTATATATAAAACAATGTTGTTTCTGAATTTATTAACATAGTGTTATATTTACTCTGTAATTTGCCAATTATAGCTACATTTTACATTTTTGGCTATGATATCTATACTTAACTCTTTTAAATTGATTTTTATTTGGAATTTTTCATTTATATCTATATCTGTGTCTTTTATTTAGGTATTAGGCCTATCAATTTGTTTTTTTTTTTTCATTTTTAATTTTTAATTTGTAAGTACACTTGTATCTTACATTTGTTTCTGTTTTATTTCTTTCTTCATGTTATATGCAATTCTGAGTTTTTTTAAACAAATCTGTACTGTCTATTGTAATTGGGGCTTTGCCCTGTTATAGACATAAATAAATAAATAAATAAATAAATAAATAAATAAATGGGTAAAAACTAAATAGAGAAATAAATAAATAAGTAAAAAAATAATTCAATGAATAATAAATAAACAAACTAATAAATAAGTAAATAAATAGATAGATAAATAAATAAATAAGTAAATAATAATTAAATACATAAATAAATAATTGAATAAATAAATGAATAAATAAATAAATAAATGGGTAAAAACTAAATAGAGAAATAAATAAATGGGTAAAAAATAAATAAATGAATAATAAATAAACAGACAAACTAATAAATAGATAAATAAATAAATAAGTAAATAATAATTAAATACATAAATAAATAATTTAATAAATAAATGAATAAATAAATAAATAAATAAATAAATAAATGGGTAAAAACTAAATAGAGAAATAAATAAATGGGTAAAAAAGTAAATCAATGAATAATAAATAAACAGACAAACTAATAAATAGATAGATAAATAAATAAGTAAATAATAATTAAATACATAACTAAATAAATGAATGAATAAATAAATAAATAAATAAATAAGCAAATAAATAAATCAATGTATGAATAAATAAATAAATAAATAATTAAATACATAAGTAAATAAATGAATGAATGAATAAATAAATAAGTTCGTAAGTGAATTAATAAATGAATGAATAAATAAATAATTAAATAAACAAATACATAATTGAATGTATGAATAAATAAATAATAATAATTGAATACATAAGTAAATAAATGAATGAATAACTAACTAATAATTAAGTTAATAACAGAATGAATGATTGTAGGAATACTCGTAAATAGATAGGTAAATAAATAAATAAATAAATACATAAATATCACGCGTAGTTTTATCGTAATCTAAGATATCACGCTTCGACTCTTGTCACGGAGCTCTTGTTCGAGTTTTCATGGAGAAGAAAATATCTCATGAAATCTCGACCAGTGTATGGGACCGGTGCCCACAGAGCATCACAATGAGTTTGGGGAGCTGCGATAGGTAGCGAGATCCGGTTATATAAAACAACTATAACGGCTGAAGGGATCACGGTGCTAACCAGACGTTATTCCCGTACCGGTTGGATGATCGTTAACCTCTGTAAAAGATCTGGACGTGAGGCCAGCAGCCGGGTGGCCGATTTTAGCCCTTCACAGATCACTTACTATTAATATTTTTAAATATATCAGTTTACATTTTTGAGTACAGCGTTTGTCATAATATAAAACAAAACTTTAGACAGGTTTCCATTAAATTTTCTCCATATGTGGTTAAAAAGGCTACAGAAAATACGACTATTTCAAACATCACTCTAAAATCATATTTAAGTGAAAGAAACGAAATTGCATCGCATTTCATAGGATCAATACAAAGTAACTAACTCCAGTTTACTGGCCTACAATAATTTTATTGTCGTACATGAGAAATTATATGAAGACAGCGTAATAAAATTTATCAAGATATGCCCTGTTGAATAATTTGAAAAGTAACTACAGGGAGAATTGAAAATCAGAACGTAGCACGAAATGGAAATATAGCAATTTGGAAATTTATCCTTTGAAGAGGTGGAAGAATTCAAATATCTTGAAGCAACAATAACAAATATAAATGACATTCCGGAGGAAATTAAACACAGAATAAATATGTGAAATGCCTGTTATTATTCGGTTGAGAAGCTTTTATCATCCAGTCTGCTGTCAAAAATCTGAAAGTTAGAATTTATAAAACAGTTATATTACCGGTTGTTCTGTATGGTTGTGAAACTTGGACTCTCACTTTGAGAGAGGAACATAGGTTAAGGGTGTTTGAGAATAAGGTGCTTAGGAAAATATTTGGGGCTAAGCGGGATGAAGTTACAGGAGAATGGAGAAAGTTACACAACGCAGAACTGCACGCATTGTATTCTTCATCTGACATAATTAGGAACATTAAATCCAGACGTTTGAGATGGGCAGGACTTATAGCACGTATGGGGGAATCCAGAAATGCATATAGAGTGTTAGTTGGGAGACCTGAGGGAAAAAGACCTTTAGGGAGGCCGAGACGTAGATGGGAAGATAATATTAAAATGTATTTGAGGGAGGTGGGATATGATGATAGAGACTGGATTAATCTTGCTCAGGATAGGGAGCGATGGCGGGCTTATGTGAGGGCGGCAATGAACCCCCGGAAAGAGTGTAGCCTGGAAAAAATTCTACGTTCTATATACTGTTCTAATAATCCCAAATTTCCTTCATTATAGTTCTTCTTTACACGAAAAAACTTATATTTCACTCATTTCCTTTATTAGAAAATAATGCTAGATTTCGCTTCCATTTTAAATTCTATACTGTACTCCAAATACAGTATAATTCCTATTTACATAATGAAAATTCTTAATGTGATATGTGTATACATTAACCATAACAATTCATAAGAAAAGTTCTGTAATAATAGTAGAAATATAGCTACCATTTGAGACACACCGTACTAGTAATTCTGAGCTGTACGTGGCCAAAGTACAGAAAACTTGTTTCATCCTTATTCAAAGAATTAGCAGATATTCACAGATTTGTCAATAGGAAGAAGGGAAGACGTAAACGTTTTTGACGAGGTTGATTCAATTATACGAAATTAAATAATGCAGCAGCTTCTGGAAGAAGATTTTTAATCTTTAAACAGATATTCGCTCTTCACTTTCAAGCTTTCGTGACGCCATTTAAAGGGAGAAAAGTAGGCCTAATTCCTTATTTAAGGTTTCATTTGAAATACAGATGCTAGTCTTAGACTATAAGATGATACTTGTAATTGTAAGTCTTTCTTAAGTTCTTTTTTAATTACAGGATATAATTTTAATCCTTTATTCAAAAATTTTTAAATATCTTTATTTCCCGAAAAAATTAGTGTTGGAGTGAGATTTCTTAATTGCAGCTCCCTTGTGGTTAATATATGTTAATACTCTCTTCTACCAGAGACCTTCATAAGCGGTACCTTGGTAATATATTATCAAGAGAAGACAAATGAATAATGATAGTTTCCACATAACACTTTACGTTTGTGCGAGATCGAGCGTATTTGCTTGGTTTCCGCACAAAACCAATCCGCGGAAAGTCTAAAATTCCACATTCAGTATTCCCAACCTAACACACATAACAATTTCCCTCTTCTTACCGCTTAAGTGACATATTGATTTTACTGCTTTAGGCTTTTAACATATTATTTTTAGAGACGTTCAATATAGTAATAATTATAAATTGGAAACTTAACACTGCAATTTCACCTAAATTGCAATGTTAATTACTGTTTTTAAATATTTTCAAAAATTAAGTAAACTCTACAACTCCACTAAAGTTACTGCATTCGTGATGCAAGTAACATTAAGGAAGCCGTGAAAAAATCAACAAGATTCCAGACTCATCATGGCGGCTACTTTGAACGAAGGAGATGTGGATCTAATATAATATAATATTGTTAAAATATTAAAATGAAAAATAAATCATTACATAACCTTACCGTTTGTTTTAAGTTCGCATTTATAGACTGGAGGGGGGGAAGACAGACGTATATCACGGCCTGCTGGAATATAGTAAACACAGAAAACATTTTATAGCAACAATGTTGAAGATAGATATTTTAGTTTTTAAAAGTTGCCGTCATTGAACAGAAACCAAGATGGAGATTTCATTGCAACTAATTAGAAATTCTTCTTTCAGGTATGTAATAAACGATCTTCGCACAAAATAATGTACGATACACGAGCGGTATGTTTGTTTTCATGTTCTCGGAAATTAAAAAAGCTCAACTACGTTTCGCTTTTTCAATCTTTTCCTCGAACATGAAAACATCAACATACCGCTCTTGTAACGCATATTACTATTTTAATTACAGAAGCTATATAATTTTAATCCTTTATTCAAACATTTTTAATATCTTTATTTCGCGAAAAAATTAGTGTTGGAGTGAAATTTCTTAAGTGCAGCTCCCTTGTGGTTAATATATCTTCCTACTCTCTTCTACCAGAGACCTTCATAAGCGGTACCTTGGTAATATATTATCAAGAGAAGAAAATTGAATAATGATAGTCTGCGCATAACACTTCACGTTTACTTATCTTTTCTGCAAAACAAATAGCCCTTTAACGTGCGAGAAACCTACTAGATGGGACAATCAGATTCACTGTGTCTTCTAATAACTGCCAGTTTTTGGACTAATATCTAAGCCTGAAAGCCCATCGCCCTTGGTCTTAGTGAACCCCATGAATTTAGTCTGAGAACATGTAAGGTAACTAGTGGATATGCAGAGCGATACTACACTTGATCTTACTTAAAAAAAAAAATGACAGCAGAAAAGGTTACCAAGGATACGGGCACAGACCAAGACATGTGAATTCTGCGTCTGATGAAAATGATTAACTTTGTGGCATATTTTATGTGTTCAGTCAATGAGAGAATAGGAGTAGTGCGTCACAAAATTTAACGCCACGTCAATTTACTGTTTGCTCCGAAACAGGTTGAAAATGTGACTTGTCGACGCTCCTCGTTAGTCAGTTGTGTGGCTGTGGGCAAATTATGAGACATTGCGGGGGTAAGGGAGTTTGAAATGGCAGAGAACAACTTTCATTACCCACTATTTGTACTTTCTTAAATGAACGACTGCATAGTTGATTTACCGCGCTGGGGTTCGAGTCCCGACAATTGCGAATGGAACTTATGATGAGCAAAAATTGTATCTACAGTAATCCCACTAGAGATTTATCTAGAAAAATCAAAACTCGAGTGGATTTAATTGACTATTACACGATTAGGAGAAAGTGTATAAAGATTAGTAGAAATAAAATACTCTAATATAATAAAATACTGTATTAATTTACTTAGTAAAATACTAAACTATATTGAAAATGTATTATTGTACCATCTCATCATAACAAGTATTCCGCTAGATGGCAGTAATGTGTTATGATGAGCTGTTCTCTTGTTACCAGTTGTGCCAACTATACAATCTTCATTGAACTCTATGGACGATTACTAGTCAAGAAAGCTTTGTTGATTCAGTTTAATTTTTATTAACACAGTTGCATCCCACTTCAGTTATGAATATATATTATACAATCTCTGATACGTGACTATCCATAATCTCATACAACAGAAGCTATAACATAACCTAAATAATATAAACAAGATAAACGATAGAAAAGTTTTAATTAAGGATGATGAAATAAACATGAATCATTTTAAAAGGTGCAAATACTGAAAGTACGTTGGCAAACAAAGAAACAAATGCTAGACAAGAGATACAAACAAACAAATGCTACGCAGAATATAAAAAACAAACAAATGCTAGGCAGGTGATAAAAACAAACAAATGCTAGGGAGGTTATAAGAAACAAACAAATGCTAGGGTGATGATAAAAACAAACAAATGCTACGGAAATTATAAAAATCAAATGCTAGGGAGGTAATAAAAACAAATGCTAGGGAGGTAATAAAAACAAACAAATCCTAGAGAGGTGATAAAAGCAAACAACTGCTAGGGAGGTGATAAAACAAATACTAGGGTGGTGACAAAAACAAACAAATGCTAAGGAAGTGATAAAAACAAATACTAGAGAGGTGATAAGACAAATGCTAGAGAGATGATAAAAACAAGTGCTAGGGAGAAGAAAAAAGAAAAGCCGCGGAGGTGATGAAAAGAAAGAAATGCTAGGGAGGTGATAAAAACAAATGCTAGGGAGGTGATAAAAACAAATGCTAGGGAAGTGATAAAACAAATGCTAGTGAGATGATAAACCAAATACTAGAGTCGTGATAAAAACAAACAAATGGTCAGGAAGTGATAAAAACAAATACTAGAGAGGTGATAGAACAAACAAATGCTAAAGAGGTGATGAAAACAAGTGCTAGGATGAAGAAAAACATACAAATGATAGTGAGCTGATAAAAACAAATGTTAGTATGGTAAAAAAAAGAAGTAAATGTTAGAGAGGTGATAAAAACAAATACTAGTGAGGTGATGAAAATTGTAGGATAAGCAGCCATGATTGCTTGAAACACGTCGTTCCCTTCCGTTTTATTGGTCAAAAGTAATATGGCGAAGTAGAAGTGTAATAGTCAGAGAAAACCCATTATGTATGTAATTCTAATATTTTTTTCAATTTGTATAACAATTGTAATAAACAAAATTTGAAACACTTGGGTCAAACTAAAACAGGTAATACAAGTATTTTGAGATAGGAAAGCAGTGGTCGAAAGTGTCTATTTCAGATGTGACGAGAACTTGAACGAAAAATACGTTTGAGAAACGTTTTCGTAACCTGCTTTGGTTTCCATAACAACTGCATATCCCGTCGATGTTTGGTGGCGCTAGCTTGCAAAACAATAACACAGTCGCTGCAGGTCAAATAGCCCATTAAATGCATGGATATTGTGTGGAAAGTGCCAAGGGAGTAGCAATTACAATTAAGTGCTATAAAATGCTAAATATAATTTTTAAAGTCCAAACCGCCATAGGAGTCTAGTGGCTAGCGCGCTGGACATATTCCTGTGAGTCTGGGTTCGATCTCCGGTGCATCCCAGATTTATAACTTGTGTTGGGCAAGCCCGTGGTCCAGGTAACACAGTAGAGGCCGGCAAATCAGACAAGTCCGTATAGGTCAGTTTCTGTCAGATGCGTTTCCAATTCACTGCGGGCTAAAGCAAGGAGATGCACTATCACCTTTACTTTTTAACTTTGCTCTAGAGTATGCCATTAGGAAAGTCCAGGATAACAGAGAGGGTTTGGAATTGAACGGGTCACATCAGCTGCTTGTCTATGCGGATGACGTGAATATGTTAGGAGAAAATCCACAAACGATTAGGGAAAACACGGAAATTCTACTTGAAGCAAGTAAAGCGATCGGTTTGGAAGTAAATCCAGAAACGACAAAGTATATGATTATGTCTCGTGACGGGAATATTGTACGGAATGGAAATATAAAAATTAGAGATTTATCTTTTGAAGAGGTGGAAAAATTCAAATATCTTGGAGCAACAGTAACAAATATAAATGACACTCGGGAGGAAATTAAACGCCGAATAAATATGGAAAATGCCTGTTATTATTCGGTTGAGAAGGTTTTGTCATCCAGTCTGCTGTCAAAAAATCTGAAAGTTAGAATTTATAAAACAGTTATATAACCGGTTCTTCTTTATGGTTGTGAAACTTGGACTCTCACTTTGAGAGAGGAACATAGGTTAAGGGTGTTTGAGATTAAGTAACTAAGGAAAATATTTGGGGCTAAGAGGGATGAAGTTACAGGAGAATGGAGAAAGTTACACAACGCAGAACTGCACGCAATGTATTCTTCACCTGATATAATTAGGAACATTAAATCCAGACGTTTGAGATGGGCAGGGCATGTAGCACGTATGGGCGAATCCAGAAATGCATATAGAGTGTTAGTTGGGAGGCCGGAGGGAAAAAGACCTTTGAGGAGGCCGAGACGTAGATAGGAGGATAATATTAAAATGGATTTCAGGGAGGTGGGATATGATGATAGAGACTGGATTAATCTTGCTCAGGATAGGGACCAATGGGAGGCTTATGTGAGGGCGGCAATGAACCTCCGGGTTCCTTAAAAGCCATTTGTCTAAGTAACACAGTGTTTGAGTATACAAAAAAGACGATGATACAGCCTTGATGACAATCTTAACACGTCGATATTTTTCACGCAGTCTGCAATCTCGTCGTCAAGATTTCTCCGTTCGGTAAGACCCGCGCCTGCTGATTACCGCCGCTTCCAGTTCCTCTATTACCGGCAATATCGCGTAATGAAGAGAATAAGGCTGGCAGGCAGAACGAACCGCCAAACTAGCGATTACGAACTGCTTGTGGAGTTTACAGGCCAGCTGATGGGATGACTTGACTTGAAAAACAACTGGACTCGAGATAAGTGAATAAATTCGGCAGTCTTGCAACGATACTCTGTGCTATGCAATAGTAATATGCGTTACAAGAGCGGTATGTTGATGTTTTCATGTTCGAGGAAAAGTTTGAAAAAGCGGAACGTAGTTGAGCTTTTTTAATTTCCGAGAACATGAAAACAAACATACCGCTCGTGTATCGTACATTATTTTGTGCGAAGATCGTTTATTACATACCTGAAAGACGAATTTCTAATTAATTGCAATGAAATCTCCATCTTGGTTTCTGTTCAATGACGGCAACTTTTAAAAACTAAAATATCTATCTTCAACATTGTTGCTATAAAATGTTTTCTGTGTTTACTATACTGCAGCAGGCCGTGATACACGTCTGTCTTCCCCCCCCCCCCCCGGTCTATAAATGCGAACTTAAAACAAACGGTAAGGTTATGTAATGATTTATTTTTCATTTCAATATTTTAACAATATTATTTATATAACATATTGCAGTAATAACATCGGCATCTGGAATCTCGTTGATTTTTTCACGGCTTCCTTAATGTTACTTGTATCAGGAATGCAATAAGTTTCGTGGAGTAGTAGACTTTACTTAATTTTTGCAAATATTTAAAAACAATAATTAACAGTGCAATTTAGGTGAAATTGCAGTGGCAAGTTTCCAATTTATAATTATTACTATGTTAAACATCTCTAAAAATAATATGTTGAAAGCCTAAAGCAGTAAAATGAATGTGGCGCTTAAGCGGTAAGAAGAGGGAAATTGTTATGTGTGTTACGTTGGGAATACTGAATGTGGTATTTCACACTTACCGCGTATTGGTTCTGTGCGGAAAACAAGCAAATACGCACGATCTCGCACAAAGGATATTTATCCAATATTTTTATTATACAGTAGTAGCGTAAGCAGTCAGTTTAAGTAACCAATTCCACGTTAAAATGTGATTTGTTTCATTACCATTTCAAGCACAAATAAAGATTTTACTTTATTTTATTCTCAGTACGGTCCGGAACATGTGCATTTAATCAGAAAACTTACTGGAAATTGTTTTGTATAAAAAGAAATAAACCTTCAAGCAGTAACCATGGCGACAAGACTGACTGTATATGACAGAACCCGTACAGTCTAGTATATACAGTGACGAAGCTTGAGTTGTTGAGGGCACTAGGAACAATAGACTGTGCAGGTACTATTTCGCATTGTCTGTGATGAGGCGATAGTAGCGATCCTAGTGGTTAGCAACTATCTATGGATGCATATTTACTACGTATTGAGCTTCGTGACAGTATATACTAGACTGCGGTACACCTTGGACCACATAAAATAACTGGAAAAAAAAAAAAGAAAAGGAAAGAAGCAGCAGAAACAATACCAGACAGAGTTGGAATGCAACTCGCAGTGGGTATTAAGTTATTTTTATTGCCTAAAACCGAACCATTTGCAACTGCACCACCAAACCGCACCTGTTTGAAGTACATTGCTGCGCTGTTTTCTAGCAACACTCATCATTGTTCTTGGCAGGTTATTTGCTTCCACTTCTGGCTATGATTATTACGCAACCCCCTCCTGGACGAAGTAGAACACACAACCACCTGTTAACCGCGCGGAAGCAGTATCAATGGGACTGTCTGTAAGTTCATATTAAGCATCCTTTCGACCATGTATCCATGTCTGCACCATATGACCATTTTCTCCTGAAGGTTACGTCAAAGAAATCAGAGCATTACTTATAAATACCTCTTATAGCTTTTAGGAAACCCGGAGGTTCATAACCGCCCTCACATAAGCCCGCCATTGGTCCCTATCTTGAGCAAGATTAATCCAGTCTCTATCATCATATCCCACCTCCCTCAAATCCATTTTAATATTATCCTCCCATCTACGTCTCGGCCTCCCCAAAGGTATTTTTTCCTCCGGCCTCCCAACTAACACTCTATATGCATTTCTGGATTCGCCCATACGTGCTACATGCCCTGCCCATCTCAAACGTCTGGATTTAATGTTCCTAATTATGTCAGGTGAAGAATACAATGCGTGCAGTTCTGTGTTGTGTAACTTTCTCCATTCTCCTGTAACTTCATCCCTCTTAGCCCCAAATATTTTGCTAAGCACATTATTCTCAAACACCCTTAATCTCTGTTCCTCTCTCAAAGTGAGAGTCCAAGTTCCATACAGAACAACCGGTAATATAACTGTTTTATAAATTCTAACTTTCAGATTTTTTGACAGCAGACTGGATGATAAAAGCTTCTCAACCGAATAATAACAGGCATTTCCCATATTTATTCTGCGTTTAATTTCCTCCCGAGTGTCATTTATATTTGTTACTGTTGCTCCAAGATATTTGAACTTCTCCACCTCTTCAAAAGATAAATTTCCAATTTTTATATTTCCATTTCGTACAATATTCTGGTCACGAGACATAATCATATACTTTGTCTTTTCGGGATTTACTTCCAAACCTATCTCTTTACTTGCTTCCAGTAAAATTCCCGTGTTTTCCCTAATAGTTTCTGAATTTTCTCCTAACATATTCACGTCATCCGCATAAACAAGCAACTGGTTACATACAGAAACTAAAAATACGTCAGACTCATTACATAGTCTTAAAATAAGAAAGGATGACAACTATAGTCTATTTTTAAACACTGCATATCACACAAAACGCCTAATCCCTTTGCTCAATATTGCGACAAAAAATAAAAAAGCGACCCCCACCACCTGTATGAAGCTCGAACTGTGTTCTCTCCGGATACATGCGCTAATTACTCCGCTGATATGACTTTTGCTTGTAACGTGAAATAAAAGTACAACAGTTAATGAGATAAATAAAAAACAAGAGCCTGTCGGCATCCCTGATGTTTCGCGTTGCTAGCAAAAATGAGCGTTGCCAAGTCATAAGTACTGCTTGTTTCCAAATGAGATTTCTTTCGAAATAAAAACGTTTTTAATCAGCTAATGAGTGCGCTTAGAATCACGGTGGGCGAAATACATTCCGAGGATTCCAATATCATTGATATTAGTAGAGAATAAAGCTACAAAAACTGTAACCAATCATTAAGAAAACATAAGCGGTGTTTTGCTAATGGGATACTGACTCATTATACAGGGTTAGTTAAAAGTCCCGCACCACCTAAATAACTTTTGTGCGAGATCGCGCGTATTTGCTTGTTTTCCGCACAGAACCAATACGCGGTAAGTGTGAAATACCACATTCAGTATTCCCAACCTAACACACATAACAATTTCCCTCTTCTTACCGCTTAAGCGCGACATTCATTTTACTGCTTTAGGCTTTTAACATATTATTTTTAGAGACGTTTAACATAGTAATAATTATAAATTGGAAACTTACCACTGCAATTTCACCTAAATTGCAATGCTAATTATTGTTTTTAAATGTTTGCAAAAATTAAGTAAAGTCTACTAGTCCACGAAACTTATTGCATTCCTGATACAAGTAACATTAAGGAAGCCGTGACAAAATCAACAAGATTCCAGATGCCGATGTTATTACTACAATATGTTATATAAATAATATTGTGAAAATATTAAAATGAAAAATAAATCATTACATTACCTCACCGTTTGTTTTAAGTTCGCATTTATAGACTGGGGGAAAAAAAGACAGACGTATATCACGGCCTGCTGGAGTATAGTAAACACAGAAAATATTTTACAGCAACAATGTTGAAGAAAGATATTTTGGTGTTCCGAAGTTGGCGTCATTAAACAGAAACCAACATGGAGATTTCATTGCAACTAATTAGAAATTCGTCTTTCAGGTATGTAATAAACTATCTTCACAAAAATAATGTACGATACACGAGCGGTATATTTGTTTTCATGTTCTCGGAAATTAAAAAAGATCAACTACGTTTCGCTTTTTCAATCTTTTCCTCGACCATGAAAACGTCAACATACCGCTCTTGTAATGTATATTACTATTGAATCATACGGTTCAGTAACATGAAACTTGGTATGTGAGGATAACCATATGCTAAGAACTCAATAATGGTATTACCGAGTTTTTTCTACTTCAGGTTTAACCGGAAGTAACTCCAACTCTCTTATTTTAAATGGAACACCCAATATATATTTTTTTATTTTTGAATAGTGCTCATTAAGAGCTTTTCAAAAAGTACCCACACTCGATACTTCTGTACAAATTCAGTGTTGCTAAGTCAAGAAAACAGAAAAGTGTATCGAATATTAAAATAATAAAATACTCCTTCCTTAACAAAAACAAAACAAAGCTAGCTCACCTTCTAAATTATGTGTTCAAATTGGTAGCCCTCAGCTGCTTTACAATGTGTCACTCGATCATAGAAACCATTTAAGGAATGATTTAACCAGGCTTTAGGAATATCTTGCACCACTTCCATTTTTATTTAGCAACACTGAATTTGTACACAAGTATCAAGTGTGGGTACTTTTTGAAAAGCTCTTAATGAGCTTTATTCAAAAATAAAAAAATATATTGGGTGTTCCATTTAAAATAAGAGAGTTGGAGTTAGTAGAAAAAACTCGGTAATACCAGTATTGAGTTGTTAGCATATGGTTATTCCCACATACCAAGTTTCATGTCACTGAACCATATTTTTCAAAAGTTATTTAGGTGGTGCATTTCTTATTTTAATATTCGATACACTTTTCTGTTTTCTTGACTTAGCAACACTGAATTTGTACAGAAGTATCGAGTGTGGGTACTTTTTGAAAAGCTCTTAATGAGCTTTATACAAAAATAAAAAAATATATTGGGTGTTCCATTTAAAATAAGAGAGTTGGAGTTACTTCCGGTACCGGAAGCAGAAAAAACTCGGTAATACCGTTATTGAGTTCTTAGTATATGGTTATCCCCACATTCCAAGTTTCATGTCACTGAACCGTATGCGTCAAAAGTTATTTAGGTGGTGCGGGACTTTTAACTAACCCTGTATATTATATAAACTATATAAAAAACTTATTCTCTGAGGGTAATACATTCAGATAAAATATATGACACTGTATTATATTGAATTTAAGAAGAATGAACAGTGCAATAATTATATTTTCCCATTATTAATATTTTTGTTATTCGCTCTAATTTTTGTCTCGTATTGCATGCAGCGTTCTGTGATGTCATTTATCCTTCTGTCGCAACTGACTGCATCCCCACTCCGTATTCTCTCGCGTGTTTTTCACTGCAGGTCGCAATTCATAATTATAATTTACTATCATCACTTCTTACGTGCCCGCTGTTACGTGAGTGCATGGGAACTCTACACAAAGAAAAGAAACCAGCCAACAAGTGGTACAATATTAATATCAGATGTCATGAATAAGGTAAGGTTTTAGTACACCACAAAAATACTGGATGAGCAAATTATCTTCCAGTCAGGAAGTGCACCTTTGACTATTGGCGGGAGTTTTTCCACACGATAAACTACAAACTGTTAAAGTGTGTTTAATGCTTACCCACTTCACTTTACGTGATTCTTGTTCCGCATACTTTGAATAAAATACCAGTATTAAATCCAGTCGCTTCTTATCTGTTTTGAATGAATAAATGAATCGCGGTATTTATCTTAGTGTCTTAGAAAAATTACGGAACAAAACACAAATAAAATTGTCTCAAATATTGGCTGTGAAATGATTCTAATAAAAACGGTGACATTTATGCAGTGGCGCGGACCGTAGAGAAAACAGACACCTATATAATCACAATAGCACATACAGATAAACGTTTCACGCAATTAAAGAGAATCTATGAAATTCACTGCCACAAATATAACATTGAAACAAATCTAAATCAGTTATATAAACCAAAGCCAACTGTAACAAACAACAATACAAAATGAAACGCAATAATAATCAACGGCCTACTGCTATAGCAAAAGATGCTACACAAGCGACATGACCATAGATGTTAAAAAGTGTAGCCTATAAATAAAGAAATTTAAATTATTCAATATCTTAATGTATAATATAATCTGTTTCTGTATGTTATAAATATTATCTATACTAATAATAAATCTGTAGCCAAAATTTTTCTGGTAATTTTCGATTTTCCAAAAATAATTAGTCCTAACATATATAATTAACCACCCTGAAACCGAAAATCGCATTTTTGAAATTTTTGTTTGTATGTCTGTCTGTATGTTTGTTACCTTTTCACGCGATAATGGCTGAACCGATTTCGATGAAAATTGGAATATAAATTAAGTTCGTTATAACTTAGATTTTAGGCTATATGGCATTCAAAATACATTATTTAAAAGGGGGGTTATAAAGGGGCCTGAATTAAATAAATCGAAATATCTCACTTATTATTGATTTGTGTGAAAAATGTTACATAACAAAAGTTTCTTTAAGAATAATTTGCGATAAGTTTTATTCCGCGAAAAATTTTGATAGGACTGATATTTAATGAGATAAATGAATTTTACAATTAAAATAACTGCCATCTAAGGCCGTATAATGAAATAAAAAAACAAATGACTTCGTCTATAAGGAGCCTTGGACAGCAACAATCGAAAGCTATGAAAGATAGCCTACAGAGAATGTTTCTATGTTTGTATGAAGTAATATCGGAAGCTACATTAACCGATTTCTATAATTAATTACTATTTCACCATTGGAAAGTGTAGTTTTTCTAGATGGACATAATGCTATAATGTTATTACAGTAACTTCTCATATAATATAATATAATATAATATAATATAATATAATATAATATAATATAATATAATATAATATAATATAAACATAATAATAAATCTGTAGCCAAAATTTTTGTGTTACTTTTCGCTTTCCCAAAAATAATTGGTAATAACAATTAATAACATGTTAAAGGAATTGTCATTGCACCAAATGAGTGTCTCTGGACCAAAATAATCGCATTTTAATATTGTAAGTATCAATAAACGATTTATCCTTCTATCAAACACGAATGTTCTCTGGATCAAACGTCCTATTTTAATTATGTAATTACTTTATGTTTATTTCTAACGGATGCAGCGGAGCGCACGGGTACAGCTAGTTTATTAATATATTAGGGAAGTAGACTTATTCAAATATCACAACAGTTCTCATTTTGTCGATAATCAATAAATGAAAGTACCTAGTTCAAAATAAAATGCTATAACCTCATATTTGTTTAGTTTTGCTGTTTTGCTGATATAATTTCCGCAGCTATTGTCAACTGTTTACCCATGAATTTCAATATTGCAGGAGGCCAAGGCCATGCGGCCAATTAAATATATTAAGTTACCAACTTTAACTCATTTAACCGTAATATATTCATGTTAGATTCTTTTTTATTAAATAATTATTTCATGTTATTCAAGAAATAGTCATATTCAAATATCATCCCTTTGGATAATTCAATCCCGTTAAATGCTCGTGAATTATAGACAAGTTCTGAAATGTTATATTATTTGTTATGACAACTGACATGTAAATTACTTCATGCTAGATAAATTTAAGACCAATCTACATAAAGAGAAAGTACACAACAATTCTCTGAAGAAATCTGAAATCATATATCTCCTACTCTGTTCAACATCGACTTGGAGGAATAAATTAAGAACTGTTTCCAGAACATGGGAGGAGCGATAGTAGGAGGAAGAAGAATAAAGTGCATAAGATTTGCTGATGATATGGTGTTGTTAGCAGAAGAGGAGACGATACTAAGGGATATGCTACTGGAGCTAAATGACAGCTGTGAGCAGTATGGGATGAAGATAAATGCAAACAAGACGAAGACCATGGTCATAGGAGGAAAAATAAAGAAGGTAAACGTGCGAATACTAAATGAGGCAGTAGAGCAAGTGGACAGCTTCAAATACTTGGGGTGTACTATAAGCAGTAACATGAGCTGCTGCCAGGAAGTCAAAAGGAGGACAGCAATGGCCAAGGAAGCTTTTAATAGAAAAAGGAGCATCTTCTGCGGACCTCTGGAGAAAGAACTGAGGAAGAGACTAGTGAAGTGCTTTGTGTGGAGTGTGGCATTGTATGGGGGGGCAGAAACATGGACATTACGACGAAGTGAAGAGAAACGACTAGAAGCATTTGAAATGTGGATATGGAGAAGAATGGAGCGTGTGAAATGGACAGACAGAATAAGAAATGAAGCTGTGTTGGAAAGAGTGGGTGAAGAAAGAATGATGCTGAAACTGATCAGGAAGAGGAAAAGGAATTGGCTGGGTCACTGGCTGAGAAGAAACTGCCTACTGAAGGATGCACTGGAAGGAATGGTGAACGGGAGAAGAGTTCGGGTCAGAAGAAGATATCAGATGATAGACGACATTAAGATATATGGATCATATGAGGAGACTAAGAGGAAGGCAGGAAATAGGAAAGAATGGAGAATGCTGGGTTTGCAGTGAAAGACCTGCCCTTGGGCATAACAGTATGAATGAATGAATATTAACTATTTTAGGTCATAGTATTTATTTTCTAAACATCTGCAACTGAGTTCTTAAAATATTAAATTTCTACTATTTCAATTTATTAATTTCATTAGCATGAATTCAAAAAACAAATTCCACCAAAATTACGAAACGTTACATCAATTCATGAAATGAAACAAACCTCGAACACATTTCACGCGTTGTGAACTGCCTCATTTCCTTCACGGATAAAATCGTCTGCGAATACTTGCCGACATTCGAACACACAGACTGCCATCTGCTGAGATCTGTGCTGTAACTCGATGACACTTCAATAAGCCGATCGCGTGGCGTGAAATTCATTTTCGTTGCATTTTGCTTCTTCCAGTTACGCTCACATGCTTATTGGAATATTCTAGCATCTCAGAACAGTCGCTCCATTGTCGAGTGACGCAATAATAGACACGACACCGTAGAACCCCATTGTTATGAAGATGGCTTTCATTCATGTTGTGATTGTAACTATACACCCAACATGCCTTTCGAACTGCAAAGTTAAAAAAATACTACAGAAGATATTCATAGACGATAAGATGATAATTGTAATTATTGTAATTCTTTATTTAACGTTCCTTTTAAACTACAGAGGCTATTCATAGACGATAAGATGATAATTGTAATTGTAATTCTTTATTTAACGTTCCTTTTAAACTACAGAGGCTATTCATAGACGATAAGATGATAATTGTAATTGTAATTCTTTATTTAACGTTCCTTTTAAACTACAGAGGCTATTCATAGACGATAAGATGTTAATTGTAATTGTAATTCTTTATTTAACGTTCCTTTTAAACTACAGAGGCTATTCATAGACGATAAGATGATAATTGTAATTGTAATTCTTTATTTAACGTTCCTTTTAAACTACAGAGGCTATTCATAGACGATAAGATGTTAATTGTAATTGTAATTCTTTACTTAACGTTCCTTTTAAACTACAGAGGCTATTCATAGAAGATAAGATGATAATTGTAATTGTAATTCTTTATTTAACGTTCCTTTTAAACTACAGAGGCTATTCATAGACGATAAGATGTTAATTGTAATTGTAATTCTTTATTTAACGTTCCTTTTAAACTACAGAGGCTATTCATAGACGATAAGATGATAATTGTAATTGTAATTCTTTATTTAACGTTCCTTTTAAACTACAGAGGCTATTCATAGACGATAAGATGATAATTGTAATTGTAATTCTTTATTTAATGTTCCTTTTAAACTATAGAGGCTATTCATAGATGATAAGATGATAATTGTAATTGTAATTCTTTATTTAACGTTCCTTTTAAACTACAGAGGCTATTCATAGACGATAAGATGATAATTGTAATTGTAATTCTTTATTTAACGTTCCTTTTAAACTACTGAGGCTATTCATAGACGATAAGATCATAATTGTAATTGTAATTCTTTATATAACGTTCCTTTTAAACTACAGAGGCTATTCATAGACGATAAGATGATAATTGTAATTGTAATTATTTATTTAACGTTCCTTTTAAACTACAGAGGCTATTCATAGACGATAAGATGATAATTGTAATTGTAATTCTTTATTTAACGTTCCTTTTAAACTACAGAGGCTATTCATAGACGATAAGATGATAATTGTAATTGTAATTCTTCATTTAACGTTCCTTTTAAACTACAGAGGCTATTCATAGACGATAAGATGATAATTGTAATTGTAATTCTTTATTTAACGTTCATTTTAAACTACAGAGGCTATTCATAGATGATAAGATGATAATTGTAATTGTAATTCTTTATTTAACGTTCCTTTTAAACTACAGAGGCTATTCATAGACGATAAGATGATAATTGTAATTGTAATTCTTTATTTAACGTTCCTTTTAAACTACAGAGGCTATTCATAGACGATAAGATGATAAATGTAATTCATTATTTAACGTTCCTTTTAAACTACAGAGGCTATTCATAGACGATAAGATGATAATTGTAATTCTTTATTTAACGTTCCTTTTAAACTACAGAGGCTATTCATAGACGGTAAGATGATAATTGTAACTGTAATTCTTTATTTAACGTTCCTTTTAAACTACAGAGGCTATTCATGGACGGTAAGATGATAATTGTAATTGTAATTCTTTATTTAACGTTGCTTTTAAACTACAGAGGCTAGTCATAGACGATGAGATGATAATTGTAATTGTAATTCTTTATTTAACGTTCCTTTTAAACTACAGAGGCTATTCATAGACGATAAGATGATAATTGTAATTGTAATTCTTTATTTAACGTTGCTTTTAAACTACAGAGGCTAGTCATAGACGATGAGATGATAATTGTAATTGTAATTCTTTATTTAACGTTCCTTTTAAACTACAGAGGCTATTCATAGACGATAAATTGTAATTGTGTAATGGAGTATGTCCCTTTGTAACGTATCCATGACGCAGTGAATACAAAAAAAAAAAAAATGACAGACATGAAATACTCCGCTTATTAAAGCCCGGAGTTCGTTTAATTAAAACACATACGAACTAACGATGCTCAATTGTCAATAGCGCTTCAAGTGGTTGAAATGAGAACTAAAATACTGAGTGAACGGTAGGCCTACCATATAGCATATCGCTAAACCTTCTTCAGGGTTACGTAGGTGTTTGTAAACTAATCCTGCAGCAAATAGACCCTTGTTAATGCCAATTTAATTGAAACAGACAATCAACAGGTTGCTTGCAGTTCATAAGATGAAGATGACACTTGACATACGTTCGTTGTCTATCAGAAATCCCTTCCAAGTGTTCTAAGAGTAGAACTAGTTCTATTTTGTCATGAGTATGCTTGTATTAGCGTATATAGAACTTAGAAACGGAAATATAAATAATAATAATAATAATAATAATAATAATAATAATAATAATGATAATAATAATAATAGAGTCCGTATAGACCATATTCTATCTGATGCTTTTCCAATTCACTGCGGGCTAAAGCAGGGAGATGCACTAACACCTTTACTTTTTAACTTTGCTCTAGAGTATGCCATTAGGAAAGTCCAGGATAACAGAGAGGGTTTGGAATTGAACGGGTTACATCAGCTGGTTGTCTATGCGGATGACGTGAATATGTTAGGAGAAAATCCACAAACAATTAGGGAAAACGCGGAAATTCTCGTTGAAGCAAGTAGAGCGATAGGGTTGGAAGTAAATCCCGAAAAGACTAAGTATATGATTATGTCTCGTGACCGGAATATTGTACGAAATGGAACTATAGAAATTGGAGATTTATCCTTCGAAGGGGTGGAAAAGTTCGAATATCTTGGAGCAACAGTAACAAATCTAAATGACACTCGGAAGGAAATTAAACGCAGAATAAATATGGGAAATGCCTGCTATTATTCGGTTGAGAAGCTTTTATCATCCAGTCTGCTGTCAAAAAATCTGAAAGTTAGAATTTATAAAACAGTTATATTACCGGTTGTTCTGTATGGTTGTGAAACTTGGACTCTCATTTTGAGAGAGGAACAGAGATTAAGGGTGTTTGAGAATAAGGTTCTTGGGAAAATATTTGGGGCTAAGAGGGATGAAGTTACAGGAGAATGGAGAAAGTTACACAACGCAGAGCTGCACGCATTGTATTCTTCACCTGACATAATTAGGAACATTAAATCCAGACGTTTGAGATGGGCAGGGCATGTAGCACGTATGGGCGAATCCAGAAATGCTTATAGAGTGGGAGGCCGGAGGGAAAAAGACCTTTGAAGAGGCCGAGACGTAGATGGGAAGTTAATATTAAAATGTATTTGAGGGAGGTGGGATATGATGATAGAGACTGGATTAATCTTGCTCAGGATAGGGACCAATGGCGGGCTTATGTGAGGGCGGCAATGAACCTACGGGTTCCTTAAAAGCCAGTAAGTAATAATAATAATAATAATAATAATAATAATAATAATAATAATAATAAAAATTTCCAATTGAAAAGTAACACTGTATTTCAAATTACGATATAAATGTCACTATAGTGGGTATTTGTCAAGTTATTAGAAACTTTCTAATGCAATAAAAAATTTCATGTTGTGTACTTACAATGTTATGAATAATGGAAATTCTTAGACATTTCGTGAAACATTGATCCATTTATAAGTCAATAATTATAATACTGTTGGCCTTTTAAGTCCATGGCGTCATACAAATTGTATCGCTTCTCATCTTTTGGACCACGAATTCAGCAAATGCCACAGAATTAACAGAATCTCTATTTATTCTTTGAAGCGTTAAAGCTGATCGTGATTGTTATTGTGAGCATGGTGGGGATTGTAAGGATGTTTGGGATTTGAAATAAAAGTTCGATATTTCTTTTCATTTCTGTCTTCATACTCCCCGCATTTAAATTCAACAAGGCGGAGCCTTCTCGTTAACTACTTCATAATCGCTTCCTCATTCCAGGAGGCCTAGTCTACAGACAACAATGCAATTGATAGTCGAAACGATTCACACATCAATATGACGACAATGAGTTGTTTGAAATTGTAATGAATAATAACATGTCATTACAGAGAATTGGATTCATTGGGAATTAATATCATAGATAAGTACTTTACGTTAAATTAACTATTTCTGTCTTTATACTCCCCGTATTTATTAATCGCCCCATTTGTGTACGAATAATATTGAAGTCATTATATTATTATGATATTAATTTGTGCCCCCTTTTATGTTTCATCAAGACTAGCTTTATTCGACTCTATTTTGTTTTAATCACATCATATTCTCAGGTTATCTAAGACCTTTTGTAACTTATGACGTAAAACAGTACAACCAGACTTTTAGAATGTTAAGTGCGTAAAATTTTCTGTAGTAATCTCAGACCTCGAGTGGCATTTATTCGGACTATTTCGTGAATAAAATGAAAATATAAATAATGTATCTCTAAAATTCGATCACAAAATGTTAATAATTGTTTATTAACGAATACTTAACCTATTCAGACATTGTGAAGTTGAAATACTCGTAGATGAATATCGATTATTGCAATAAAGAAATTCGATTTATTATTCAGTAATGCCAATTGCGAAATACAGGTTTAACAATGTTAATTACATGTACTGCACTTTTCTCTCATTATTATAACATAAATACATTTTCATTACCTGCTGAAATCATAATTTAATTTAACAGTAACAGTGGGGACAGCTATATACCAATGCTTATGTATTCACAGCGAGACATGTTGCTACACAGTGAAGCCATCTCTGTAGCCTATAGATAGGCCTAATTAAAACACGAATTTTATTACGCCATACGGAAGGCAGTTTGATGAAAAGACCTTATTATTACTATGCAAGGTCATTGGGTTTGATATGCGATGATGTTACATAAATTTGAACATCTGACTTCCTATTAATTGTTTCATTTCATTCACAAGATACAGTTTTATAGGCTACTTATAGGTTAAGTTACCTGTGGGAGCAGGACCAATGTCAGCAATGCCTTATTTCGACCGTTACTCGTGCTACAGGAAAGCATTGTTTATATCTCGACAAACGCATTCTCGCTGTAGTGTGTAACGGAACTAAAGCTGCATCTACACAGTTCAATATTCCAATCGCGTATGCGTGCAATCTGGGAAGAATATTGAAAGAATCAAGTTCAAAAGGTACGTTCAATTAAGATACATGAAGATTTTGTGTCTACATGGTTCGCCGTTTTGAACGTCGTCTTCACTGCGTAAATATATTAATTAATATTAAATATCAATCTTGAATTCATTGCTTCAAAGTTGAAAGAAAAGTTTAACCGTGTAGTTGCATCTTAATGTATTCATGATCATCAATTTACGGGGAAACAGTTGGCGACAACGACTAACACAAAAGAACGACCATGCGATAAATTGATAGCGATAAATCTAGCTGCAAAAATGATCGCAAATTGTGACTGTGATTGGTTGGAATTCAAAATTTCATTACACTTTATTGGTCGAAAATGGAATGACGTCATATAAACGAAATAGTCAATTTAAAATTTCATGAAGGACATTTTAGTGTAATAAAAAATGCAACTCGTAAATCGTAGTGAAAAAAAAAATAAAATAATGTCGGCTACTTTTAGCTTGTCAAGTTTCAGTAACATTGAAAATTCATTTCAAGTATTTAGTGCAATTAATATAGGCTAGTTTCTAAATTTAGTGCAGAATTCTAAACCTAGGTCGTTTCTGCAACACGCTTTATATTGGGTTCATCACTGATCGCTTTCAATCCCATTTTAACGTAATAATTTTTTTGTGTATCTTGAAGACATTTCACCGTGTTTTATTGTCATGATTAGTCAGGGCTAATCCAATCACGAGCATGCCTTCACTTGTTTCTCTGTAACTGCTTTTGAATTCACGGCCCAGTAGATCGCCTTCTTTAATTGCAATTTAACAAGAAATATTCAGCGCTTTGTTTAATAGATCTGAAGACATTTTCTAAGAGGTTAAGATCAGATGCTCTGACTGCATTCCTTCCAGAAAACACAAACTGTGGAACTGCCCCTTGGATTCAATGCTTCACGTATAAAAACAAATAAAAAATTAAGTGTAATCATATACTGGACACAAGAATTCAATCGCTTCTTATCAAATTGTGATTTTTGGGGGAAAATTTATAAGTATATTTTTAAGAATTAATACTTGATTAAGAATACAAAATAACAGATTTACATTTCACTAGTGGCTTTTGCAGCAAATACTGCAAACTAAGTCCATAAGAAGTTCAAATTAAAATTGTTCAGATTTACTTTCAATGAAGAATATCAGACATTTCGAAAGTTATATGCGCCCTAAATAAAATTGTCCATCGTAAATCGTTAGCAGCTTCAGTGTTTCATTCGTTGCTGGTTGCGGGAATAAACTTACTCATCACGGTAGCAAGAGAGTGAAATGGCATGCTATTTTCCCTACAACAAAATATGCTTGGCAGCGATCACAAATCTAATTGATTGAACCAAAGAAATATGAAATTAATTTTGATGTAGTAGACGCAGCTAAAATAGGAAGCATGACTCAATTACTACTAAGGAAAATTAGAGAATCAGACATATAAATATCTATATCACACTGCCATTACATATATGAAAAAGACCCAAACTACTTGATTAATAACTATAAAAGTATTTCATTTTTAATAACAATATTGTTACCTTACGTAAGTTTTTATAGTTTCCAGTAACATGCTGTATATATAGCCGTTACTCAGTAAATTACAGAAATGAAGATCTAATATAAAATATTCTTTCTCTGCGTCTACTTACTTAAAGCCCCAAAAGGTTTCACTTTCATATCATCAGTATAGCATTATGTGTTGCATTAACTATAATAATAATAATTCATTTTTAATGGTAATAATGTCATCAAACATTCTTAAGTTTTGTAGTCCTTAATATCCAATACACAGCTGTACTCGGAAAACTACAGACCAGAGAATCAGACCTGTAAATTATTTTTTTATACCTTATCAAAAAATTACACAAATGAAGATGGACATATTGGCATTATGATGTGAAAGAATCTGAGCCATCTGAACTCTGTCAGCAATCCTGTAGGTCATGGCCTTCGTGTAATAGTCTATTGTTTATTGTTGTGTGTGTTTTGATTTATTCTGAAATGCAATTAATTAGTTCTCAAAATTGACGGAAGATGGATTTTGAAAAATAGGAAAATAATGTAGGAAAATTGACATTTCACTGAAAACTACTATTTTTCTGGAAAACGTTGGGTTCCAAGCTTCAAAATGAGGGGATACTTATTAAAATCCGTTCAGCCGTTTCCCCGTAATTTCCATTACCAGTTCAAATGATATATATATATAGATTTATGGTTATAGAGAAACATTGCAATTTTAGTATTTGAATTAATTTTTATATTATCTATATTTCAGTTTCATTGACTCATAAAGTTATAAGAATGTTGCAAAATTTATAACAGATGAGGGCCATAAGATAAAAAATGTTATTAAATGAATAATATTCTTTAATGATTTTTTAAAATTATTCTTCTTTCACAAGGCTTTAATTAATTTCAAGCTATACCTTTTCTTCAATCTGAAATACAATTTGTTGTTGTTTCTACCACGGCCCCATGTAACAGTGTTAAACTCAATGTTAAATAGAACAGAAATAAAAAAAAAACAATTGACTGTAGAAAAAAACAATGTAAAATGATGAATAAAGCAAATGAAGTTACATTTTAGAATCTGATTTAATTAATTACTCTGACATTATTATAAAAACAAAATATTTGTTAGTTCTTTTCGATGTATTTTTAGTTCCTTAACATTATACTTTACAAATTTTTTATATGAAACATACAGGAAAGAAAGTATTTACAAATGCAAGCTGATTATGATATTGGTACGACTACCTAAAATGTGGAGAAAAAACAAAAGTTACTGACTAAAGATAGAAGACTGTTGCTATGGTAACTGTCTGTGTTCCTAGGAGCGCCAGAAGAAGGGATTGTATTATATTGTATTGTATTTATTAACATTCCATGGTATTCATACATTGCTTACAGCTAGAATATGGAACAAGTCAAAAAACTTAATAAACATTTGTACTGCCATATAACGCACTCCTTTTTGATAGCACGATAGACTTGCCGATGGAGTATGAAAGTCATTTTTGACGTGTATTTATGCTATGAACTGTTGAATTAGTTACAAAGTTTTCACGATTACATACGAGGAAGATTATTAATGAAAAGATATACTGACAAGCCATGGGCATTATTTGTAGTTTTTTTAAATAGTACTACACGGTTCCCTAGATTTGGCACCTACTATTATTCTAATTACTCTTTTTTGTAATAGAAATATATTGTTACTATCTGTGGAATTTCCCCAGAATATTATTCCAAAACTCATTACCGAGTGGAAGTATGCAAAGTATATTGTTTTTAAGGTATTGTTATTTACTATCTTTTGCATAGATCTAATAGCAAAACAAGCTGAATTTAGATTGGGGGTAATTTCTTTAATACGATTTTTCCAATTTAACACACTATCGATTTTTAAGCCAAGAAATTTGGTGGTTGTTGTTTCTAATAGGGATCTATTATTAATTATTACGCTAGAAATTAAACTCAAACTAATGTAAAAAAGTAGGCCTGTCTTAAAATATGTTCATGCAAGGTGGTTGCCACGTGATTTAATTGAAGATCAGAAAAATGATTGGAAATTTATCGTCATTGTGAAACATATTCTACATAATTTCTTAATATAATGATAATAGTTCAGGCATTCCGACCGAGAAATGAGGCAGTGAATTCTTCTCTTAAAAAAATAGTTTTCCATCTTTCCCTAGCCTACTAAAATTTTGTTCACTGTCTTCTTTGACGCCAAAAGGTTCACTTTGCACCTCGGAGATCAGGAGTAAAATATCAATAAGAAATATTACACTACCCTTCTTAGATGAGATCTGAACAACGCACTGAGAAGAAAAGGTCAAATATTATTGGAGAAAAGAGGCGCAAGGCTCTACAAGATTGGTATTGCATTAAAAAAAACTCACTGGAATAGACAGAAATTTTCATAAACCCAGCGACTAACCCAGATCTTGCATCTTGCAATTTTTTGGACATTTTCAAGGACGGAAAAAGATATTTGGAAGGTTCGTTTCATTCTTTTATAAATTTGTTATAGGTCTACAGCACGTATTTCAGAAGTGTACAGATAAAAGGGCACAGCACTTTAAAAAAAAATCTACCCCTAAATTTAGTAAGATGATACCAACCTCTCAAAAATAACAGAGCACATGTTATACAACAATGTGCACAAGCATCACAAGTACCAACTGTGTCATTAAAAATAGGTTCAACCCTACGAAGACTTTTGTGTACCCTAATTCTGCAATTTCAATAAACGTATAAAAAAACCGACTAACACATTGCAATAAACATGGGGTTGAACTTATGCCTATACCTTGTTTTCAGACCCTGGATACAGTGTGGTCTGCTTTGAAACATGGTGTCCTTGAGTTATTCCCACAGAAAAAAATCAGCAACTGTAAAGTCTGGAGATCGAGCCGGCCAGTTGATATCTCAAAAAACGAGAAATTAAGCGTCCAGGAAAAAATGATTATTAGAGGAGAAAAATTCACTCCGGCGCCGGGGATCGAACCCGGGTCCTTGGTTCTACGTCCCAAGTGCTCTAACCACTGAGCTACACCGAAGTTCAATCCACAGCACCGGATCGAATACTTCTCCTCCATTGTTTTTCCCTTTGTGGCCTGCAAGTTCGACATATATGTTGACATATATTAAGTCACCCGACACCGTCTGTTTTTTCCTTAGATACGGTGTCGGGTGCAGTTCCTGGATAGCTCAGTCGGTAGAGGATTGGTGCGCTTAGGTAAAGGTCCCGGAATCGATACCTGACTCCGGAACAATTTTTCTTTTGAAATTATTCGAGTCCACTTCACGAGGAGCTATATCTGGAAGCTAGATTTGCAATTCCTGGGTAAGATTGCAACAAACCATAAGGTACCGAAAGGATCCCTTGAAATGTGTTATTTTCAAAAAGTAATGACAAGCAAATAAATTTCATTGTTTAAGGCATATCCTGTGCTATTTTGATATTTCTAAACCTTATAGTCACTTCACAACACCATGCTGAAATTTGTCTAGAGAAAATCAAAACTCGAGTGGGATTTAATTGACTATTACACGATTATAACAAAGTATATAAAGATTAGAAGTAACAAAGTACTATAATACAATAAAATATTAATTGACTTTCGAAAATACAACTGTCTTAAAATGTATTATTGTACCATCTCATCTTACAAATATTACGCTAGATGGCAGTAGTGTGTTATGTTTAGCTGTTTTCTTGTTATCAGTTGTGCCAACTATGGAATCTTCATTGAACTCTGTATACGGTTACTAGTCAAGAAGGCTTTGTTGATTCAGTTTCATTTTTATTAAAACAGTTGCATTCCACTTCAATCATCCGGATCCCAGTAATCAACGTCACTTGACAGATGATTTTCAATAAATCTTAGTATTAAACAATCTCTGATACGTGACTATCCATAATATCATATAGCAGAAGCTATAACATAACCTAACTAATATAAACGAGTGTTGGAAAAGTTTTAATTAGGGATGATGAAATAAACAAGAAACGTTTTAATTAGGGATGATGAAATAAAAAATAAACATGAATAATTTTAAAAGAAACAATTATTGAAAGTACAATTTTAACATTTGAATGTTTTAGTGGTTGGTGGTTCAGCTGATGTTATATTGGACGTGTGCGTAAAAGAAGTGAACTCGTTGATGTACATGGTGTATCCCTCAACTTATTCAGGATTTCCGAATGGTGCTCTTCATATATGACCAGTGATCTTTATTAATTCTTGTTCTTGAATGCCAATGCGAGTCATATTTGAAAGTGCTGTGCATCGACTGGAGTGGTTTGTAATTTTCTGTTTTTTTTTTTTTTTTTTTTTTTTTTTTTGACGTCCAGACAAGTGCAGTTTGAAATGTTGGCAAATAAAGAAACAAATGCTAGGGTAGTGGTAAAAATAAACAAATGCTAGGGACGCGATAAAGTTAAACAAATGCTAGGGACGCGATAAAATTGTGCGATAAGCAGCCACGATTGGTTGGAAGACGTCCTTTCGTACCGTTTTATTGGTCAAAAGTAGTATGTATGACGTAGTAAAAGTGTAATACTCAAAGTAAATACTTTTATCACAAGAATGAATGAAAGCCAGACAAATTAATTAATTCAAATTTAACGAAAATATCTTGTCACCATTAAATCGAGAAAAATTGGTTCCGGCACCGGGAATCGAACCCGGGACCTCTCAGCTCTGCGCGCTGAGGGCTCTTTCCAACTGAGCTATGCCGGGACACGGTGCCGGTCGAACTCCTCTCAGAGGAGCTGAGAGGTCCCGGGTTCGATTCCCGGTGCCGGAACGAATTTTTCTCGATTTAATGGTGATAGTACACATTGACTACTTCATAGTAGCTGTGTTAATATTCAATGAGGATGGCGATACCTCATATAATGAATATTAAATTTAACGAAAATATCTTGCCTTTGTTAGGCAAAGCAGGGAGAAACTTCGTAGATTTATAATTTTAAAATCAAAATAAATTAATTGTTTTATTTAACTTAAACCAGTCTTATATGTCTAAATTTTCAAGCAGATAAATTTAAATTAAAAAATATTATTATTATTATTATTATTAATTACTTACTATTATTATTATTATTAATTACTTACTATTATTTTATTACTATTATTATTATTAATTACTTACTATTATTATTATTACTAATTACTTACTATTATTTTATTATTATTATTATTATTATTAATTACTTACTATTATTATTATTAATTACTTATTATTATTATTATTATTAATTACTTATTATTATTATTAATTACTTACTATTATTATTATTAATTACTTACTATTATTATTATTATTATTATTAATTACTTACTATTATTATTATTAATTACTTACTACTATTATTATTATTATTATTATTATTATTATTATTATTATTATTATTTTGTTTCGGTTTCCCATAAACAGCTCTTTGAGCGCTCCAATAGAGAATCACTATTGTAGACAATATCCAGTGTTCCTACTCTATCTTCGCTTCATTTTATACATTATTTGTCCCTTCGTAATCACTTCCAAGGACTGCATCCGCCTAAAAGCTGCGATCCATCTGAACATCTTAGTGGAATGCAACAGCTGTCACAACATATCGTCCCTACCCTCTGTAGCTGTCGACCCGAACAATCGCTATCTCTACGTAACTGATGACGATTTCAACACATTTCCATCTCGTTCCAGATTTACTATGCTCCAGATAGAAGAATTCTCTATCAGTTTTAACTGCTACTGACTTCCCTCTACTTTTTTATACTCTGTCAGTCTACAAAGCGCTATCAGTGTGTTTTTCTGAGTGTAAAAAAATAAAAATTTAAAGTTACTATAAGAAACCTATGTATAAAAAATGAAGAAATAACTTAATCAGTGGGCCTTGTTTAGAAATTAGCAGGCTTTGACAATTAATAAAACAAGAGAAGGTCATTTACGGTTGCTAAGTCAAAGCCTGATGTTCTCTTGTTTTACAAATTGTCAAAGCCTGCTAATTTCTAAACAAGACCCACTGGTTAAGTTATTGCTTCATTGTTTTTATACATAGGTTTCTTATGGAAATGTTAAATTCCTTTGCCCTTTACCAAAAGAAACAAAATACACTGGGTATACTTATATGCTTTTGTGCGAGATCGTGCATATTTGCTTGTTTTCCGCACAGAACCAATACGCGGTAAGTGTGAAATACCACATTCAGTATTCCCAACCTAACACACATAATTTCCCTCTTCTTACCGCTTAAGCGCGACATTCATTTTACTGCTTTACGCTTTTAACATATTATTTTTAGAGACGTTCAATATAGTAATAATTATAAATTGGAAACTTACCACTGCAATTTCACCTAAATTGCACTGTTAATTATTGTTTTTAAATATTTGCAAAAATTAAGTAAAGTCTACTACTCCACGAAACTTATTGCATTCCTGATACAAGTAACATTAAGGAAGCCGTGAAAAAATCAACAAGATTCCAGATGCCGATGTTATTACTGCAATATGTTATATAAATAATATTGTTAAAATATTAAAATGAAAAATAAATCATTACATAACCTTACCGTTTGTTTTAAGTTCGCATTTATAGACTGTGGGGAAAAAAAAAGACAGACGTATATAACGGCTTGCTGGAGTATAGTAAACACAGAATAGAAAAAAGATATTTTGGTTTTCCGAAGTTGCCGTCATTAAACAGAAACCAACATGGAGATTTCATTGCAACTAATTAGAAATTCATCTTTCAGGTATGTAATAAACGATCTTCGCACAAAATAATATACGATACACGAGCGGTATGTTTGTTTTCATGTTCTCGGAAATTAAAAAAGCTCAACTACGTTTCGCCTTTTCAATCTTTTCCTCGACCATGAAAACGTCAACATACCGCTCTTGAAACGTATATTACCACTACGGATATACGGGTTTTGACTATCTATTTTCCTGCTTTATTTACACGTTTCACGACATGACCGCGACAAGGAATGTGTGCTGGTTCGAGTCCTCGTGGGAAAGAATTTTCTCACGAAATTTGCACCAGTGTATGGGACCGATGCCCATCTACCATCGCGAGAAATTTGGATAACTATATTAAGTAGTGTGATCCATTCGTATACCATATCGGCTGGGGGATCATGATTCTGACCACACGTTACGAACGTTTTGGTTGGACAATCGTTCACCTCTGCTGAGACATGGGTAATTTTTAAAAAGCTCTTAATGAGTACTATTCAAAAATAAAATAATATATTGAGTGTTCCATTTAAAATAAGAGAGTTGGAGTTATTTCCGGTTAAACCGGAAGTAGAAAAAACTCGGCAATACCATTATTGAGTTCTTAGTATATGGTTATCCTCACATACCAAGTTTCATGTCACTGAACCGTATGCTTCAAAATTTATTTAGGAGGTGCGGGACTTTTAACTAACCCTGTATAATATTTTATCCATTATTAGTTGTATCTAAATTTAATTTTAAATTGTGGTCCTTTTCTTTGTAATGTGTTGTTTGTGAAGAAGTTATAAATGAATGAATGTTTAGTAAGTATTTTGTTCTTGCTAATGTGTTGGTTGTCATGGAGAAAATGATTAAAAAAATTTTAATTCACTGCTGTGAATAAAGCCATTGTTTACGTTGCTAAGGACGGTGTGATTTTTTAAGTTGGTTATTTAACGACGCTGTATCAACTACGAGGTCATTTAGCGTCGAATGTTAAATGTTATGTTTTATTTAACGACGCTCGCAACTGCAGAGGTTATATCAGCGTCGCCGGATGTGCCGGAATTTTGTCCCGCAGGAGTTCTTTTACATGCCAGCAAATCTACTGACATGAGCCTGTCGCATTTAAGCAGACTTAAATGCCATCGACCTGGCCCGGGATCGAACCCGCAACCTTGGGCATAGAAGTCCAGCTTTAGTGTCGATGAGATTGGTGATAGCGAGATGGTATTTGGCGAGATGAGGCCGAGGATTCGCCATAGATTACCTGGCATTCACCTTACGGTTGAGGAAAACCTCGGAAAAAACCCAACCAGGTAATCAGCCCAAGCGGGGACCGAACCCGCACCCGAGCGCAACTTCAGACCGGTAGGCAAGCGCCTTAACCGACTGAACTACGCCGGTGGCTGATTTTTTTTAGTAACGATAAATGCAAAATTTGTTAAAAACTCAATTTTATGCATGGAAAATTCTAATTTCTTAATGAATGTCACGTTTAAATGAAATATATATCCGCGATTTTTTTGCGAAATTGATAGAATTCCACGAAATTATTTCATAATCATGATATTAAAAAAAAACAGGTTTTCTGGAAAATTCGCAAGAAAAATGACTCTTTCCTCCAAATAAAATGTGAACAATTTCTTCGTTATAAAAAATATACGTGAACATTACTACATATTTGATCGCTCATCAGTACATGCTTGTAACATCTGGCAACGATGTACACATAGTTGCAGGAAATACTTCCAGGGAGCAGCGCAAGCAGATAGCAGTGTCGTCATGGATTTAATTAATGATGCAAAAAAAAATTGTTAGTTTCATAGGGATTGTTTCAATAATAATTAAAAAAGTATTTTTTTTTTAACTTTCATTAGAGATTATATATGCCCAAACTGCTTGTTTTTTTTAAAGAAATTTTCACCGAAGTTAAACCATTTTGATCACCGAAATAGGATAAAATAACCACAATAAAATCACACCCCTATCTATATATAAATAATTTAAAGCTGATGTTTATATAGTGGGTTATGTTTATGAATTGTGTAGGCTTAAAAAAACAGTGAAACATCGCCTCATAATAGATATGAAGATAACGTGACTATAAGTCAATATCGTTGCTAAGCAACTGACGTGAGATGTTAAAATTTTCCTATCATATTATTCAGTTGACAATCGAGGACAAACATTTCACGTTAAAAAATTATTAACTAAACATGTCTGGAGTTCGACATGGTCACGTCTATCTACTGATCTATCACAGCTTTCTAATGGAAACATTTAGTATTATTTAATAATCATGTATCAACTTCGGTTTTATTTAACATCGATGGAATTGCTGACAGTTAAAGGGTTTTACTTTAAGAGATGAGGCTGAAGATTCAGCATGAGAATATCTGACATTTTCTTTACAGTTACTTCGCGGAAACCAGATAATGTGCTTACGTTGGATACGAAAGCAACTCCCATTTCACGGATATTCATCTAAAAACTGCAGAACAAAAGTTTATCTGTCAACGTATCGTCAACCTTTAATCGTCTTTTGCTATACTTGGTTTAACATCATTAACTTTTCGTCCGAAACAGAGTCAACAAAATCCACGATCCCCTCCCTTCGTTGGAGCGCTGATTGGTGGTCCGCACTCTAATGTTCGGGCTCGCTGTTATATTTTTTAGCTTTCCATTGATGTCACGTATTTGCTGGAGGGAGTTGGAGGGTACAGTTTTACTGGTTACGAAGCAGAAACGGGAATTATTATGCTAATATAAAACATTAAACAAACTAGGAGGAAAAAAAAAAGAGTGCAATGGATAAAGAATGTTTTGCTACTTAGGAAAGTACACGTGTTCAATTACTGTGCAGTGCTAGCTGAGGTATGGAAGTAAAAAAAGGTATTTATATCCAGATAATTATATTTTTTCAATTACTGACGAGTGTAAAATTAATGTACCACACTTTTCATAACAATTAACGTTTTTTTCACGTTGACAATTTATGTTAAGGAAAAAGGTAATTAAATTATGATAAAAACATTTCAACTCTTCTTTTTCCTTCAAAACTCTGATCGGTAATATGAGAATACCATATTTTGTGCGAGATCGTGCGTATTTGCTTGGTTTCCGCACAAAACCAATCCGCGGAAAGTCTTAAATTCCACATTCAGTATTCCCAACCGAACACACATAACAATTTCCCTCTTCTTACCGCTTAAGTGACATATTGATTTTACTGCTTTAGGCTTTTAACATATTATTTTTAGAGACGTTCAATATAGTAATAATTATAAATTGGAAACTTACCACTGCAATTTCACCTAAATTGCAATGTTATTATTGTTTTTAAATATTTGCAAAAATTAAGTAAACTCTACAACTCCACTAAAGTTACTGCATTCGTGATGCAAGTAACATTAAGGAAGCCGTGAAAAAATCAACAAGATTCCAGACTCATCATAGACTGGGGGAAAAAAAGACAGACGTATATCACGGCCTGCTGGAGTATAGTAAACATAGAAAACATTTTAAAGCAACAATGTTGAAGATAGATATTTTTGTTTTGCAAATTTGCCGTCATTGAACAGAAACCAAGATGGAGATTTCATTGCAACTAATTAGAAATTCCTCTTTCAGGTATGTAATAAACGATCTTCGCACAAAATAATGTACGATACACGAGCGGTATGTTTTCTTTCAATTCTCGGAAATTAAAAAAGCTCAACTACGTTTCGCTTTTTCAAACTTTTCCTCGAACATGAAAACTTCAACATACCGCTCTTGTAACGCATATTACTATTTTAACAAACTTCAAATTAGTTTAACTCTGAAAATATTGAGAATAAGACCCACGTTTATATGACATTTTTTGCTCAAAATATCTTCGACAATATGCTCCGAAAGTGGCGGTAATTCCACGTGAATCACCCTGTATATTTGATACGAACAAAATCAGACCAATAAATTGCCAAATTCTTTTTCCAGCACCACAGTCCTTTCTCTTTAAATTTTTTCAGTAAGAAAAAAAATTGGGACATAACAGGCACATTTCTGACAATAGCTGCATATACAAAAGGACCGAAGAAATTCTACAGACACTAGTAGGTCATCCCATATTATTTGCAGATGACACAAGTATAGTAATTACAGCCAATAACTGCAACACATTCCAATCTTCAAATTCTCTTCAAAATATGTGACTGGTTCTCAGTCAATAAATTAGTATTAAATTGTAACAAAACTAACATAATGCAATTTAAATCCTGTGCAAATTCAACCTCGCAAATTTCTAGCGCAATAATTAACAATAGATCCCTATTAGAAACAACAACAACCAAATTTCTTGGCTTAAAAATCGATAATGTGTTAAATTGGAAAAATCATATTAAAGAAATTACCCCCAAACTAAATTCAGCTTGTTTTGCTATTAGATCTATGCAAAAGATAGTAAATATCAATACCTTAAAAACAATATACTTTGCATACTTCCACTCGGTAATGAGTTTTGGAATAATATTCTGGGGAAATTCCACAGATAGTAACAGTATATTCCTATTACAAAAAAGAGTAATTAGAATAATAGTAGGTGCCAAATCTAAGGAATCGTGTAGGACTATTTTCAAAAAACTACAAATAATGCCCATGGCTTGTCAGTATATCTTTTCATTAATAGTCTTCCTCGTATGTAATCGTGAAAACTTTGTAACTAATTCAACAGTTCATAGCATAAATACACGTCAAAAATGACTTTCATACTCCATCGGCAAGTCTATCGTGCTATCAAAAAGGAGTGCGTTATATGGCAGTAAAAATGTTTAATAGCTCCCTATCGATATAAAGAATGAAACTCAAAACATAAAATTATTTAGGGCCAAATTAAGGAAGTACCTAATTTCTCACGCCTTCTATTCTGTAGGTGAATTCATGACATTCAACAACACTTCATGAAATTGATACTAAAACTTTGTGTTGTATTAGTAGACTATATTGTAAATCTCGTCTGTATATATTTCATCTAGACTGTGACTATAAATTAAGACTTTATAATAGTATTAAGTTTTTTTACTTGTTCCATATTCTAGCTGTAAGCAATGTATGAATACCGTGGAATGTTAATAAATACAATACAATACAATACAATACAAAAACAGATCAAAATTATGAACAATATTAAGAAGTACACTGTATTAAGAAGTATAGCTAGAAGTTACAAGAATGCGTGAACACAGATTACTTTTAGAAATGTTTAACAAGCGGCCGAGAGGGAAAAAGAAGACTGCAAAGACTTCTGAAACATATGACAGGCGCAAATGATGACATGACGTATCTTGTTGGTATAAAAATACTACGTTGCTACGGACTACTTCAAAAGTAAAATTATTTAATTTTAAGGCAAAAGGAAATTCTGTTACACGTATTTAATTATTTATTTATGTGGAACAGTGCGCAAAAATTAGAATAAAACTGAAATTCCACAACAGTTGGCTTGTAATTAGAAGCTTGTGAATTCTGATTACAGGAGAGAGGACCAAAACAAAAGAAAACGAGATTCCATTACAGGATACACACTTCCAGAAAAGGAAACAAATGAAGATACCCGCGAAGAACGAAACTGCGTATATTAAAGACAAAAACGTAACGGAATAAAGAAACAAATGAAAGGAGCACGAAATAATAACTGACGACAGATAGTTAGAGACCAAACAAAAGACTGTTGAAACTATTTTATGTATAAATAACAGTAAGAAATACACTAAGAGTGAGCTGTTGCTGTGGTCTAGGGTTAGATTTCTGGTGCGCTCGAGTGCAGGATCGAATCCCGGTTGGGTTGAATAGTTATTTTTTATTGAGGTTATCCCCAAACGATGATAATAATAATAATAATAATAATAATAATAATAATAATAATAATCATCATCATCATCATGTTGCAAGAAGGAATGGTAAGAAGATTTCAAAACGCTGTGCGAGATATTTTGGAATTTTTCACTTAAAACAGCTGCAGAAACACGAAAACTATTATGAACTATACGTACAGGCTACATCCTTAAAGAAAACAAGAAAATAAAACTCTTGTTCCATTAATTATATTACAATAGCTATTTTCCTGCATTCTCTGGCTTTTATTACGTACCTCTGAAAGTTCTTTTTTTTCCTCGACCTACGAAAAATGTTTCAAATATCGATTACGGAGAGAAGATGGTTAAATTTGAATTGTCTTCCCTAATTAACATTCAATTTTCATGTTTCAGATAAAAAAAATGTTATGTTTTATTTAACGACGCTCGCAACTGCAGAGGTTATATCAGCGTCCCCGGATGTGCCGGAATTTTGTCCCGCAGGAGTTCTTTTACATGCCAGTAAATCTACTGATATGAGCCTGTCGCATTTAAGCACACTTAAATGCCATCGACCTGGCCCGGGATCGAACCCGCAACCTTGGGCATAGAAGGCCAGCGCTATACCAACTTGCCAACCAGGTCGACTGTTTCAGATATAGAAATATCATTTTTGCACAACAATTTGTAACTCTTGGGGCCAAAATTGGAAAAAAAAAAAAAAACACCAGGATACGGTAATTCATTAGAATGGATATTTGAGTCAATTTTTAAAGTAAAAATACAAAATTTCTACTACATTTTACCCTAAAAGCACTTTATTTAAAATGCCTGGACAAATATATTTATTTCATTTTTTTTTTAATTTTAAGATAAAAATTATACATTTTAAGAATGAATTTCAAGGTATTTTTAATACAAATGTGGAGGCATATTTTTTAAATAGAACTTAATAACAAATTTCTATTCCATAGAAATGTTTCGTAATATAATAAAGAATTTGTGTACCAAATATCATGGCTGTAGCATCAATAGTTCTGAAGATATTTAACTTTTTGTATGAAACAAAGCAAACAAATTTACGGGAAACTGTGATGAGTATATTTAATGTCATTTAAAAATCCTGTGCATTAGAGTTTTAAAAATGGCGTTACAGAAGCTGACAAGGCCATAAATGCGCGTTAAAGTTCTTGTGATACATTTCCTCATATTATAAAGGGGGAAAAATAAGAGAACTTTTGAACATTTACTGCTTTTTCACCATATTTAACCATCTTCTCCCCTTAAGTGTGCATACATATTCGGCAAAAAATGTCCGTTACCATTTCTGTAATACTCTACGCACATCTTGTTGCTTAGCAACCCGCAACATGTCATTACTGGACAAACAAATGAAGTATGAATATCATCATTATGTATAAATCCAAGATATTACCACAGTCCAGTATATACAGTCACGAAGCTTGAGTTGTGAGGGTGCCAGGAACAATAGACTGTGCAGGTACTATTTCGCATTGTCTGTAATGAGGCGATATTAGCGATTAGTGGTTAGCAACTATCTATGGATGCATATTCCTTACGTATTGAGCTTCTTGACTGTATATACTAGATTGTGATATTACTAGTGACTTGAATGCTGCATTTATTTTGTTGCATTGGTTACGATGTTCAATAAAATTTCAAGTTCTTTACTCTATGATTATGCTAAGATGACTCCCATCAAAGCTGTGATCTACGATTATTTTAAATCACACAAACGTTACACACAATTACAAGGATTCTACGAAAGATATGTACCGGAGAGAGAACATCACAAAATTGCGAAAAAAAAAAAAGACAGTGCTTTGTTCCGAAGATTTTGACATACATACGTATTTTTCTATAAAACTGCTTTTCAGGTAAAGTGACTCTTCAATATACACGTCTTTATGTCAAAATTTCCTCAAATATTGTTTCTGGTGTTTAACCATCAAATTTACAACCGAAAGGATCCTATTTAATAATTGCAAAATGCAGCGGGACGGACCTTGCAGAAAACCACGACGTACATTACACAGAATGGAGTAACGGACTGCGTCGAAAACCAAAGGATAGGTGGAATGTTATGCAAAAAAGTGACTGAACAACATTAAGCTGATAGCTATTTGGTTACGCATATTTTCAGCTTTTCTCTTCAAAATTCTCTAACGTTCCTTCATTGGAACAGTAAAAGTCGGAGTGAGATAAATGGCAAACAGGCTTGGCGCTCACATATTCAGTTTTCTCAGCCCCAAATTCCGTTGTAAGGACGCGTTTTTGCGTAATTTTAAATATACCTTCTATATCATTTAACTCGAAATCCAATCTAAAGATTCCTTGTGTCTACACAATGCTCCCGGATTTGGAAAACATCTATATAGAAAATGTCTATTGATTTACCAACAATAATCCATTATTCATAAAACTGATAACACGGAAAATGCCTATTAAATTTCGTCAATTGTTGCGTTCTCATTCCAAAGCCTACGAAAAACCATCCTAATCAAGAGGTCAACCTACGTACATATAAGGGCAGAGGGGGTAATCTTCCATATCTTAGAACTCAAAATGCACATGTGAAGTTTTTTGTGTCTACATAATCCTCTCGATTTTGGAAAACGTCTCCACAGAAAATGTCTCCTGATTTACAGACAAACATATCATTGTTCTTAAAACTGATACCAACACAGAAAATGAATTCGTAACAACATGTTAAGTGTTGCGTTCCCATTCCAAACTCTACAAAAATCCATCGTAAACAAAAGGCCAACCTATGTAAAGGGGAGCGGTATTTTTCCATATCTTAGAACTCAAAATCCATATATGAAACTTCTTTGTGTGTACGTAATGCTCCCTATTTTGAGAAAATGCCACTGGACTTACAAACATTACATTGTTCATAAAATTGATAACAAAGAAAATAAATTCGTAACAATACGAAATGAGTCAATTGTTGTGCTTCTATTCTAAAGTTTACAAAAATTCATCCATCTGAGAACTCAAAATCCACATGTGAAGTTTCAATGCTCAAGATTTTGGAAAACATCTCAGAAAATGCCTCTCGATTTACAAACTAACGTGTCATTGTTCCTAAAATTGATAACACAGAAAACGAATTTTGTAACAACACGAAATTATTATTTTTTTTTCGAGGGAAAAATTGTTCCGGGGCCGGGTATCGAACCCGGGACCTTTGGTTAAACGTACTTTACAGGGAGTTGTATCTGAAAGCTTGATTTGCATAATACACGTCACTGTTCGTTAACAGAAAACCACAATTTAAGTCACACAGAGTTAGTGTGCACTCAATGTTGGTTGCTTGACGGTTGTCAGCCCACTTTGAGGTCTGTGGATATAGAGGGAAAAATTGGATCGGTGTCTGGTAGAGTTCCCGGGTAGCTCAGTTGGTAGAGCGTTGGTACGTTTAAATAAAGGTCCCGGGTTCGATGCCCGGCCCCGGAACAATTTTTCCCTCGAAATTATTCAAATCAACTTTACAGGGAGTTGTATCTGAAAGCTTGATTTGCAACACGAAATTAGTCAATTGTTGCGCTCTAATTCCAAAGCCGTCGAAAATCCACTCTAAATAATATGCCAACGTATGTAAGGTGGGCAATTTAACAGAAGGTATTTTCAAGAAGTAGGCCTACATAAGATAAATAAAATTTACGGTAGTTTTTTAAAAACATGTTGAAAGACAACATTTCCAATAAGAAACTGAAATGAGCGCATCTACACAATAACTTTTTTTTTTACTGTTAACACTTTATTAATGATAGTCTAATATTCGAGTGAAACGTTTCTACAGTGCTTTACAAATTGTTGACATTAATAATGTCCAGCGCCGAAAGTTACCCAGCATTTTCTCTTAAAGAGTTGAGGGAAAACCTCGGAAAAACCTCAATCAGGTAACTTCTCCCAACCACGTTTTGAACCCGGGACTGCTCGTTTCACGGTCAGAAATGTTATCCGTTACTCCACAGTAATGGACAATAATAAATTTGTTGGTTTCATTTTCATCATCACAAGGCATTATTTTTTATGCAAATTATTTAAATTGTAACTACAGAATTACGATCTTCCGCTTAAGAAATGAAAACTGTTCTTTACATAAACAATATACTATTGTTCCTACGAAATCACTACCTTCTGGAAATGTGTCTTACAACACAAGTGTTTCCAGATAAAAGACGAAGTTTGTCACTTTGGCAGGTATACATTTTTTTTTTTCGTGATCTGTTTTATTGTGTAATTTCCATGAAAAAAAAAATAGCGGAAATGCCAATTGCAAAATTCGTAGATTGCAACGCGACAATTTTCACACTCATTGTGCAATAAAGCGCTTTCCTCACTTGTATCACAATATAGGCCCTACTATTTACTCACAGAATTTGTGATGCATTATTACAACCTCACAGAAATATTTAAAAAATCTTTAGCACGCAGAGGTTAACCCAGTATCTCTTATAGATGATTATATTATACAGGGTGGAAGTGATATAACTGTACAGACTCAAGGGAGTAACAGAATGCATTAAAATAAACAAAAACCTACTGTATATTATGAGATTTCATTTGCATGGATAATTATAAAATCAGGGTGAATGTCTGTGCAGTTTGGCAACAGCGCATTGCCAGCTCCCTACGAATATACACACGCACACGGTCTGAACAACTGAGTTCCGTCCCTTAGGCCCGTAACACACTTGCAGAGTTTTCGCCAGCGAGAAATGTGTTGCGAGAAAATTAAAAAATTGATAACAATGGATTCAAATGGACGTCCACACACTGGAAGAAATTCTCGTTCGAGGCAAAAACCTCGCGCGAGTTTCTCGCTGGAATCGGTAGCTCAGCGAATTTTCTTGACACATTTATCAAAGATGTTTGACATTTATACTCTTTATGACGATTGAATGTAGAAAAAGATATCACAGGTGGCGATGAATTGTATTGTTTTTATTTGAAAATGAGGAAAGATGGCTGATAATTGCAGTCAGAAACTTATCGAACTTGTACGATGTCACCCGTAGGCCTATTTATATGATACACGGGATGAAAACTATAAAAACACGAAACTTAAGGAAGAAATCTGGAGACAAATATCACATTATCTGAAAATAAATAGGGCTGTATTTTATTTTGATGAGATTTAATAGTATTATTTAAACATTTGAAATAATGTATCTATATGTCTTACCAGTTTACATAAGTTAATCAGAACATAGCAAAGAATCCTCTATCATATCATGAATGGCAAAAAACTGAGGTCCATTCAACCTGAAATAACGCCTAAATGTATCATCATTCAAATCGAAACCAGTGTCCAAAACTCGCCCTTATTTTCGTAAGATACAATGTGAGTTTCAGATATTTCTGGCTTTAATTTTAGGCCTACTTTTTCTTTTCATTAACAAAATGTGTTCATGTAACTCCATTTCCTCATCATCTGAATACTCAGATTCAACATAGCGTTCGTACGTAATTTGTAAAGTACGACAAAATACGTAAATACATAACCTATAATATTTCCCCCAACGAGTGATTACTATAATCAGAAAAATGCTTTCTGCGTGAAGGCAGTGCATAGATGATCATAGCGAGGTGTGATCTGTGATAGCGGGAACTCGCCAAGTGTGTGGAGGAAGGCTCTTCGCCTCTTTCTCGCAACACATTTCTCGCTAGCGAAAACCCTTCAAGTGTGTTAGGGGCCTTAGTCACTGCAGTAGGGTTGTCAAGAAATAACGATACGTGTTAATAATTTTATTTACTCATAATTTGTAAGAAAACCGTCCATTTTATTTAAAAACTACAGAGGGATAAATCATTTCTTATCACTTCCTCTAATGGTAACTATAAAAATCAGAATCGTACGGATAAAGTAAAACAGTGTTAACATTTAGGGGACAAGTATTTTATTCTGAGGAAAGTATTCTTTTAGAACTAATACGGTATCGTATTAATTTTTTTATTGTACTCTACCCAAGGAATAAGCTGTTAAAATCTGCACATATACAGGGTGGAAGTAAAATAATCTTGCAGATTGAAAGGGGCGACAGGGTACTGTACACTTAAATGAACAGAAAACCTATATTACGTTTTGTGATTAAATGCATAGTTAAAGAGAAAATTAAGTTTCAAGTTTCAGAAGTTCGGCAACACCGCCGCTAACACACTGCTCTTTCTTCTCGTAATGCAGATGTAAGAGATCAAGGGACTTAAATCTATCTGTCTTAGTAAACTACCTCCTATATCTCTGACTACAACGTTGTAACTTGTTCGCATCGTTCAGTGGCTTCAAATTCGTGGCTTTTAAAGTGTTAGATACAGCTTACAGGTGTAGATTTTGGAAATATTCAACATTTTTTCCTCCATTACTCTGTCTTGTAGAATAATGAAAGTTAGTATGTGTGAAATACTGTCCTCCTGATATACGAAAAAAAAAATTTTTTTTTTTACGATTTAAAATAAAAATATTTACATTTTTTTTAAATTCAGTTCACTGTGCAATGATGAAGCGTTTCCCAATAACTCAAAAACTATCCAATATTTTGTAATGATACATTTTTTGTGTGTATTTATGCATGTCATATCTAGCTTTCTACCTTCTCTACCTTTGATAGATTGTCTGATAAAAAAATAAATTTATTTAAAATTGATCAAATATCAGTATTTTCTTCTAAAACAAAATCAAACAATAAATAAATAAATAAATAAATATATATATATATATATATATATATATATATATATATGTATATTGTTAAGGAATGTAGTTCAAAGAGCATGATATTCTAAACACGAGTTTCAGCAATAAAATAAAAGAAAGAGAACATGAAAAAGTTAACAATTTTATGAGTTATGAGGGAAACGCTTCATCACTGCACAGTGAACTGCCAACATTTTGAATTTGTAAAAATATATATATATATATATATATATATATATATATATATAATTTTTTTAAATCGTAAAAGTATTTTTTTCATATAGCAGAAGGACAGTGTTTTACACATACCAATTTTCATTATTGTACAATATATAATAATGGGGAAAATAATGTTTAATATTTCCAAAAATTTTACTGCTGTAAGCTGTGCTTAACCCCTTAAATTAAATTTAAATGAAGGAACCCGGAGGTTCATTACCGCCCTCACATAAGCCCGACATCGGTCCGTATCCTGAGCAAGATTAATCCAGTCTCTATCATCATATCCTACCTCAAATACATTTTAATATTATCCTCCCATCTATGTCTCGGCTTCCCCAAAAGTCTTTTTCTCTCCGGTCTCTCAACTAACACTCTATAGGCATTTCTGGATTCGCCCATACGTGCTACATGTCCTGCCCATCTCAAACGTCTGGATTTTATGTTTCTAATTACGTCAGGTGAAGAATACAATGCGTGCAGTTCTGTGTTGTGTAACTTTCTCCATTCTCTTGTAACTTCATCCCTCTTAGCCCCACATATTTTCCTAACAACCTTATTCTCAAACACCCTTAACCTATGTTCCTCTCTCAAAGTGAGAGTCCAAGTTTCACAGCCATACAGAACAATCGGTAATATAACTGTTTTATAAATTCTAACTTTCAGATATTTTTTGACAGCAAACTGGATGATAAAAGCTTCTCAACCGAATAATAACAGGCATTTCCCATATTTATTCTGCATTTAATTTCCTCCCGAGTATCATTTATATTTGTTACTGTTGCTCCCAGGTATTTGAATTTTTCCACCTCTTCGAAGGATAAATCTCCAATTTTTATAGTTCCATTTCGTACAATATTCTGGTCACGAGACATAATCATATACTTTGTCTTTACGGGATTTACTTCCAAACCTATCTCTTTACTTGCTTAAATTAAAATTCCCGTGTTTTCACTAATCGTTTGTGGATTTTCTCCTAACATATTCACGTCATCCGCATAGACAAGCAGCTGATGTAACCCGTTCAATTCCAAACCCTCTCTGTTATCCAGGACTTTCCTAATGGCATACTCTAGAGCGAAGTTAAAAAGTAAAGGTGATAGTGCATCTCCTTGCTTTAGCCCGCAGTGAATTGGAAACGCATCTGACAGAAACTGACCTATACGGACTCTGCTGTATGTTTCACTGAGACACATTTTAATTAATCGAACTAGTTTCTTGGGAATACCAAATTCAATAAGAATATCATATAAAACGTCATCTTAACCGAGTCATATGCCATTTTTAAATCTATGAATAACTGATCCACTGTACCCTGAATAAGTTGTTAAACATTTGGGGAAAAGAAAAAACTTTTTTTTTCTGACAAAACTATGATTTTTCCACCAATATAGTATTGCACTCTTTTGTTATATATAAAACTAGCCGTACCCGTGCGCTCCGCTGCACCCGTTAGAAATAAATATAAAGTAATTACATAATTAAAATAGGACGTTTGATCCAGGGAACATTCGTGTATGATAGAAGGATAAATCGTTTAATATGTTACTTAATTTAAATTGCATCCAAATAATTAAAATGCGATCATTTTGGTCCAGAGACACTCATTTGGTGCAATGACAATTCCTTTAACATGTTTCTTAATTGTTATTACATGCAACCATAGTTTAATGAAGATTGACATATCATTTAGTTTTAATGTGTATACTTTATATTACTTGCTATATGTTTCAGAAGTTACTGTACTAACATTGTAGAATTATGTCCATCTAGAGAAACTACACTTTCAAATGGTAAAATAATAATTAAAGAAATAATTAGCTTCCGATATTACTTCATACAAACACAGAAACATTCTCTTAGGCTATGTTTAATAGCTTTCGATTGTTGTTGTCCAAGGCCCCTTATAGACGAAGTGATTTGTTTTTATTTCAGTACAGCGCCTTAGATGGCGTTGTTATTGTAATTTTAAAACTCATTTATCTGATTAAATATCAGTCCTATCAAAATTTTGTATAGAGTAAAACTTATCGGAAATTATTTTAAAGAAACTTTTGTTATGTAATACTTTTCGTGAAAATTAATAATAATGGAGATATTTCGATTTATTTAATTCAGGCCACATTATAACCCCCCTTTTTAAATAAAGTATTTTGAATGCTATATAGCCTAAAATCTACGTTACAACGAACTTAATGTATATTCCAATTTTCATATAAATCGGTTCAGCCATTATCGCGTGAAAAGGTAACAAACATACAGACAGACAGACATACAAAAAAAAAAATCAAAAAAGCGATTTTCGGTTTCAGGATGGTTATTTATACATATTAACTTACTTACTTACTGGCTTTTAAGGAACCCGCAGGTTCATTGCCGCCCTCACATAAGCCCGCCATCGGTCCCTATCCTGAGCAAGATTAATCCAGTCTCTACCATCATATCCCACCTCCCTCAAATACATTTTAATATTATCTTCCCATCTACGCCTCGGCCTCCCCAAAGGTCTTTTTCCCTCCGGCCTCCCAACTAACACTCTATATGCATTTCTGGATTCGCCCATACGTGCTACATGCCCTGCCCATCTCAAACGTCTGGATTTAATGTTCCTAATTATGTCAGGTGAAGAATACAATGCGTGCAGTTCTGTGTTGTGTAACTTTCTCCATTCTCCTGTAACTTCATCCCTCTTAGCCCCACATATTTTCCTAAGAACCTTATTCTCAAACACCCTTAACCTATGTTCCTCTCTCAAAGTGAGAGTCCAAGTTTCACAACCATACAGAACAACCGGTAATATAACTGTTTTATAAATTCTAACTTTCAGATTTTTTGACAGCAGACTGGATGACAAAATCTTCTCAACCGAATAATAACAGGCATTTCCCATATTTATTCTGCGTTTAATTTCCTCCCGAGTATCATTTATATTTGTTACTGTTGCTCCAAGATATTTGAATTTTTCCACCTCTTCGAAAGATAACTCTCCAGTTTTTATATGTCCATTTCGTACAATATTCTGGTCACGAGACATAATCATATACTTAGTCTTTTCGGGGTTTACTTCCAAACCTATCGCTTTACTTGCTTCAACTAGAATTTCCGCGTTTTCCCTAATCGTTTGTGGATTAACACATATTAACACCAATTATTTTTCGAAAATCGAAAATTACCAGAACAATTTTGGCTACAGATTTATTATTAGTATAGCTAAGCTATTCGCTCTGAAAATCTGCAAGACTTTTTCACTTCCACCCTGTATATTACTTTCAACCTATATAAAATAGAATTTCAAATGAAAAGTAACAGAAGAGTTGTGATGCAAAGACCTTTAAAAACCGAGATTCACGGAAATTAATACTACATTAAATATGAAAGTAATAATAATAATAATAATAATAATAATAATAATAATAATAATAACATCGCGGCACCTCGTCCCAGACAGTCACTCGTCCCGTTCTCCACTCGGTCCGCTCTCCTACCTGGTTGATGTGGACGCCAGCGTCGTCAGAATATTCACTGCAGCCGTGCGCTCAGCGACCTTCGTTATAACGCCCGTCCCGCCTCCTACAACGCGCGCGTCCATTGGCTCCCGCCCGCCTCCTACACCCCGAGCAATCATTGGCTTACACAGCCGTTAAAACAACACCAGATCACTATTCCCCATAACGTGGGTTCGATTCCCGCCCCTGTCAGAGATCCGTTGTTGAACCGATGTCTTCAGTAGACCCCACACACAGGGACCACGCAAAGTGCACGTCTGACGCAAGACGCAAACCTCGGAACATTAATAATAATAATAATAATAATAATAATAATAGCAGACTCTCATTCAATCCTGAACAGATGGAAAAACAATTTTGCGCAACTACTAAATGTACATAGGCCAAATAGAAATGATCAGGACGAAATTGAAATACAAACTGCTGAGCCATTTATACCCGAACCCACACTTTCTGAAGTCGAAATTGCGATAGAAAATCTGAAAAAGTACAAGTCTCCAGGTATCGATCAAATTCCAGCAGAATTAATACAAGAGGGTGGAAGGGCATTATATAGCGAAATTTATAAACTTGTACTTGCTATTTGGGAAAAGGAAATTGTACCAGAACAATGGAAGGAGTCCATAATCGTACCTATCTTTAAGAAGGGGGACAAAACCAACTGTGGTAACTTTCGAGGAATATCACTTTTGTTGACGTCGTACAAAATTTTGTCCAACATTCTTTTGAGAAGTTTAACTCCATATGTAGATGAAATTATTGGGGATCATCAGTGCGGTTTTAGGCGTAATAGATCAACTATTGACCAGATATTTCGTATTCGACAGATAATGGAGAAAAAATGGGAGTATAAGGGTACAGTACATCAGTTATTCATAGATTTCAAAAAGGCATATGACTCGGTTAAGAGAGAAGTTTTATGTGATATTGTTATTGAATTTGGTATTCCCAAGAAACTAGTTCGATTAATTAAAATGTGTCTCAGTGAAACATACAGCAGAGTCCGTATAGGTCAGTTTCTGTCAGATGCGTTTCCAATTCACTGCGGGCTAAAGCAAGGAGATGCACTATCACCTTTACTTTTTAACTTTGCTCTAGAGTATGCCATTAGGAAAGTCCAGGATAACAGAGAGGGTTTGGAATTGAACGGGTTACATCAGCTGCTTGTCTATGCGGATGACGTGAATATGTTAGGAGAAAATCCACAAACGATTAGGGAAAACACGGGAATTTTATTTGAAGCAAGTAAAGAGATAGGTTTGGAAGTAAATCCAGAAAAGACAAAGTATATGATTATGTCTCGTGACCAGAATATTGTACGAAATGGAAATATAAAAATTGGGAATTTTTCTTTTGAAGAGGTGGAGAAGTTCAAATATCTTGGAGCAACAGTAACAAATATAAATGATACTTGGGAGGAAGTTAAACACAGAATAAATATGGGAAATGCCTGTTATTATTCGGTTGAGAAGCTTTTATCACCCAGTCTGCTGTCAAAAAATCTGAAAGTTAGAATTTATAAAACAGTTATATTACCGGTTGTTCTGTATGGTTGTGAAACTTGGACTCTCACTCTGAGAGAGGAACATAGGTTAAGGGTGATTGAGAATAAGGTGCTTAGGAAAATATTTGGGGCTAAGCGGGATGAAGTTACAGGAGAATGGAGAAAGTTACACAACACAGAACTGCACGCATTGTATTCTTCACCTGACATAATTAGGAACATTAAATCCAGACGTTTGAGATGGGCAGGGCATGTAGCACGTATGGACGAATCCATAAATGCATATAGAGTGTTAGTTGGGAGACCGAAGGGAAAAAGACCTTTGGGGAGGCTGAGACGTAGAAGGGAGGATAATATTAAAATGTATTTGAGGGAGATGGGATATGATGATAGAGACTGGATTAATCTTGCTCAGGATAGGGACCGATGGCGGACTTATGTGAGGGCGGCAATTTTATTAACTTATAAATATGATAATCTATATGCTTTTCCCTACATCAAAATTTTGATGCATTGTAATGCCTAAATACAAAAATAGTTCACCTGTTTAAATGTAAGAAGTATAGGACATAAGCAAGGATAAAAATTTGAATAGTTTCCGTTATATAAAGTTATTTTGAAATTATTTTCATTTGTGAGAAGTTTTGTTATATTTAAAGGAAAATATATAATGACTGTTTTGTTAATATTTAGAGATTGTAGATTTGCGTCTAACAATTTAATAAAACCATAAAATCCTGTATTAAAATATAATAAGAATTACCTAAAAGTATAGAAGTTGAAATGTTTATCACTGCAACTAGATAATGTCATTGTTGTGCTGCATGACCCACCTTATTTGCTGAAACAAATGACTGTGTATCAACAAAAGAATAAACAGACTTTATAGCCAGAACATGAATTACAGAGAACGATTTAAAAAAGTTATGAATAGTAAAATTTAATGTTTTCGTATAGTTTTAAATATATAAACTGATTTTATACTATAAAAGCGTTTGTATTATGCAAGTTAATGCCTAAAGAACGAAAGTCAAACTCCATTTAAATACACAATAATAAAAAATTGAACAACGATTGAAATTAAATTGTGAAAGATCTTCCTTGTCTTCAAATAAAATATGAAGAACGCATATTTGCACTACACGTAGATTCTAACGCCTCTTCAGTAAGGAGGTGATATTTAGGATAGAAATTTATTAAATTTCTTAGTACCTTTATGTAGAGAAAAATACTTCACTGATTCACGGAAGTATTTGATGGGTTCCTTCACATCCTTAAACATTATTTCATCTAAATAAACAACACTAATTATTATATTTAACATCGTTCGGGATTTACACAGCTCCCAGCTCCGTGTTTCAGTTCTGTCAAGTTATTGCCCGGGGACAACTTTCAGATAATTATGAAACGAACATGTTACATTCCCATTTAAGACAATAATAAAATCGGTGGCATAATTTTTGTGTTGGTGTTCTATAAGAGCTATTTTCCAACCATCAGGTCCTCATATATAGATGAACATTTAGTAATGTCATTTTAGGCGGTTATTCTTTCAGATATTTAAAACAAAAAAAAATTAATACATATTTGCTCGTTTTTTCTTCCTTTCCGAGATAAGAATTGTTTTATATAAACATTCCACAGCGTGTTTTGGAAAGCCATTGATTTAATTCCCAATATGCTCAGTCAATTTAAGAGAGCAGTGTATTATGATAATAAATGATTGAAAGAATTTGAGTTTTGTCCTTTAAATGTGGAGAAATTTGATCCCAACCAGAGTGCTGCATTGGAGTTAAATCGCTCGTTTGAATTTGGTCGAGTGTCGCACCCTCGAGTGAGATACGATCGGTCGTGATACGCTTGTAATAAATAGAAGCACAGTACAAGGTCATCTCACCGACATGTCTTATCTTGTATGGAAGGCGACAGATAAGATACACATATGTTTTGCTCACACGGTAAAAATAAGGCTTTATTTTCTGCGTTTATATCAAACGTTTAATGGAACGTACCGAGAATTGAAACAAAACATTCCGCTCGTGTATCGTACATTATTTTGTGCGAAGATCGTTTATTACATACCTGAAAGAGGAATTTCTAATTAGTTGCAATGAAATCTCCATCTTGGTTTCTGTTTAATGACGCCAACTTCGGAACACCAAAATATCTTTCTTCAACATTGTTGCTGTAAAATGTTTTCTGTGTTTACTATACTCCAGCAGGCCGTGATATACGTCTGTCTTTTTTTTTTCCAAGTCTATGGAATCTTGTTGATTTTTTCACGGCTTCCTTAATGTTACTTGCATCACGAATGCAGTAACTTTAGTGGAGTTGTAGAGTTTACTTAATTTTTGCAAATATTTAAAAACAATAATTAACAGTGCAATTTAGGTGAAATTGCAGTGGTAAGTTTCCAATTTATAATTATTACTATATTGAACATCTCTAAAAATAATATGTTAAAAGCCTAAAGCAGTAAAATGAATGTCGCGCTTAAGCGGTAAGAAGAGGGAAATTGTTATGTGTGTTAGGTTGGGAATACTGAATGTGGAATTTTAGACTTTTCGCGGATTGGTTTTGTGCGGGAACCAAGCAAATACGCACGATCTCGCACAAAATAGTATTAAAACATCGATATACAGTTATTATTGGTAATTAATAATTATTCAATATTTGATTTATCACATATATAATATGATAGGTCCATACATAGTGTTCCGCCTATATACTGCGACAATGTAGAAACGTTTTACAAAATATCATTGATATAGCAGTAGATTAATAACAATATTAGTACAGAGACAACGTCACAGAAAATATAATAAAACGAATAATCATGCTGCACAACTGTTACAGACGCAAAGATTGATACACTAATTATTATAGATTATTATTGTTATTATTATTATTATTATTATTATTATTATTATTATTATTATTATTATTACTAGAAAACTTGATACAGTTCTTGCACTATCGTGATTGTGTTCTCCGTTTATAATAATTACATTTACATCCAATAACATCTATCAGATGTGGCTAAAAAAAAAATCACTCCAGTGTGGGGAAAAAAGAAAAACATTTACCTACAACATTTATATTACATTTGAAGCAAGTTTTGTAGTTGTACTATGGAGAGGTTAGTTAAACTCTGCAAAGTTTTGAAATGATAAACATCTGTGATGTTACTACACAGTTCATCACTGTAACAAGAACGAATGTCTAACGCTCGGCTTATACCGTTCGAGGATTTATCGCTCGTGACAATTTTACCCATCATGCATGTGCGCTACCAATCGGATTATGCTATGAACTACTTGGCGCTCGAGCGAAAACGTCCGATGCAGACCTCTGATCCAAACAAATGTAACATTGTAAAATTCCTTTGCATAACGAAAAGTTATATTTTTTTTTTTCGGATCAAATTTCTGCACATTTAGAGGACAAAACTAAAATTCTTTTAATAAATTTTTTATCATAATACACTCCTCTCTTAAATTGACGGGCATATTATTGGAATTAAGTGAATGCCTTTCCCAAAACACGCTGTGAAATGTTTAATAACAAAATTTTTATCTCGGAAAGGAAGTAAAAACGAGCAAACTTGCATTAAACATTTTTTGTTTGAAATATCTCAAAGAATAACCCCCTGAAATTAATAACATTACTTACGATTCACTCTACACAGTGTTCATAAAATCCCCATGTTCATATACGTTGCATTTCAATCATAGCCTTATACAAAGTGTTCATAAAATTCCAAAGTTCAAAAGTTAAGGAAAACCAATAAAATTATCATTCTCTTATAGCATGCTGTCTATATTCAACCTACATCAATAGAAAAAATGACAGTATTTTCTAGAATGAAAGTTATACTTCGATCGCCATGGAAATGCTTACGTCATATCCGATAAACAGAATAGTGTGAACGAGTCCATTCCTGGACACCAGGGGGTGTCCGCATATAAACGAGTACATAACCTACTGGGAAGAATCTACGTAAAGATTAATTTTTTGCTCCTACAGAATTGATCTGTTATGGTAACAATGGTTGTTAGAGGAGAAAAATTCCCTCCAGTCGGCGCCGAGAATCGAAGCCGTGTCTTTGGTTCTACGCACTAATTGCTATAACCACTGAGCTACGCCGAAATTCAATCCACCGCAGCGGATGGAATCTCTCTCCTCAAGTGTTTTTCACTTTGTGACCTTAATCCATGTTCGACATTTATGTTGACATATTATATTAAGTCAACTGCCATTATACAAGGAGCGCACTCAATTGAGTGACTTGGTGGCCGGGATTCCACAGTATATGCACTGTTGGGCGAAGAATCTACGTAAAGATTAATTTTTTGGTCCTACAGAATTTACCTGTTATGGTAACAATGGTTGTTGGAGGAGAAAAATTCGCTTCGGCGCCGGGAATCGAACCCGGGTCCTTGGTGGATTGCTGTGGATTGAATTTCGGCGTAGCTCAATGGTTAGAGCGCATGATACGTAGAATCAAGGACCCGGGTTCGATCCCCGGTACCGGAGCGAATTTTTGCCCTCTAACAACAATTGCCATTGGGAAGAGTTTATTATAATGCATGGGGGATGCACTATATTTTTAAAAATAATGTTACTATTCAGTTGTGTTTGACATGAACGAAAACAAACGCGTGCACAATACATGGGTAACTATAGAAATTTAATACAAGCTTGTTATTACTCACAAATGGATATTTACGGGATATTTTCATATGTTTACATAGAATATGTCAGTTAATTTTTAATTATCTATGACTAAAAGTAGTTACCTACTTCTTCTGTTACAATACATTCTGTTTAATGATTTAATACTGATGGAGGATCGACTGTTTTTCATAGTTAATTTAATCCATTTTTTAAACACACTAGGAAATAATTGTATTTACTTATCCTAATGTCTGTAATAGACGTTAAATGCAATCCTGAATGTTTTCTCAAATTCCCTTTCACTTGTTTAAACATAGGCATCTTTCAGCGTCGTCATAGATACCAGAAATCGACAATCTACAACTAGCGGAAACTTCCAGTCATAAAACATGAAGATAGATGGGAGGGAATAAGTATGCAAATGAGATGCACCCATCGTTTGAAGCCATATGTACCACTTAACAAACATTAGTCAAAACCTTAAAAGCATACAGGCACTGGCTATTCAACAGTAGGTTTTTTGTTTTTGTGATTATTATTATTATTATTATTATTATTATTATTATTATTATTATTATTACTACTACTATTATTATTATTATTATTACTATTATTATTATTATTATTATTATTATTACTGGAATGAAGAAATAGAAAAAGGATAAAAAATAAAAAGTATTAAACACGAAATATCAAAACGTATTAGTATATTGTGATACAAGGTTGGGAAGTTTTTTTGTTACAAATTCGAGGAAAAATTTGAAAAACGAACAGAGCCAATTTTTCAATTTCCGAGATTTTGTAATGCACTTCACAAAGGTGTATTGTACAACACTTTTTTGGACGATGATATTTTCAAAATTGCAAATACAATATATTTTGCATTGAAAATATTATTCCAAGGCCATCGCAAAACTATATAATGTAATAATAATAATAATAATAATAATAATAATAATAATGGTTTATTTTAACTGGCAGAGTTAAGGCCATTTGGCCTTCTCTTCCATTCAACCAGTATGATAGAAAATTACTACAATGCTATGAATATAACATAATACAATACAATACAATACAATACAATACAATTCAAAGCAACACAATACTACAATACAAGACAATATAATACATAATTAATATAATATGACAATTCTTTTCATCTTCACAACACCAATAAAATAATTATGTAATAATAATAATGATAATTAATAATAATAATAATAATAATAATAATAATAATAATAATAATAATAATAATAATAATAACAATGGTAACTAGGTAACAAGAAGTGCACTGTAATGGGTCTAGTTCAGTATAGTTTTATGTTATAAAGAATGGTTTCCCTAGCAACAAGTTTCTGTGTGGGAATCCTAACTTTCAAGGCCTAACAACAATAGCTGTAAATACAACAAAAAATACGATCGTGCAAAAAATATATTGCAAAGCAGAACAAACGAAGTACGTGGAATTGAAAAGACACAAAAAATATATAAAGTGTATATGTATGTATATATACATATATACACTGCGACAAGAAGTTTCCAGAAATACAAACATTTTTAGCAGGGAAAAGAGGTTCTGACACATTGAAGTTTTTAAAAAAGAAATACAGCCTACGATCTTAAAAAAACTAATACTCAATGATTTTTAATAAATGCAGATACAATGTAAAAACATTACAGAAGATCAGAAGAAAATTTTAAAGCAAAAAAATGAACTACAGGAAAGATATATAGAAATTTAATGGATATAGACACTAATTTAGTAAAAAAAAAAAAAGAGTATTAATGAAAATGAAGAATAACAGAAAAAGTAAATTCGGAAATTTTCCGGTAGAATTAATAATAATTAAATGTGGAATCAGAAGTTATGCATAATTTTACTGTACACATTTGGAATTATTAACAGAGAAAACACACCAGAAAAATATAAAATTGGTATTATAATGTTAATACATAAGGAAGGGGATAAAAGAAATTATGAAAATTGTGGAGGGATATAGGCTACGTAACACAAGCATTAATATAATGTATTTATGGACACCGTCATATTAAAAAATGTAATAGAATTGGAATACAGGGACATGTAAATTCAAGAACAATGGGATATAATGGAAGATCAGGTCCAATTAACATCTTCTGCTTAGCACAATTTTAATGATAGAAAAAAAAACACAAACTATATATATATATATATATATATATATATATATATATATACATATACATATACACCAACATAAAAAGCGTATGATAATATTCTATTAAATAATAATATTCTATTAAGCGAGTACGCAAAAACAAAAGTATTAAATGCAATGTAAATGGCCATTTGGCTGCAATAAATATATTAATATTCTATTAAATAAGTTGCTTGGGACTTTCAACGAAACAAATATTAGTTATAGTTTAAAAAATAAGTACCAAAAAAGCATGGTACGAAAGATCTGTACCAAAAATAAGAATAAAAAATAGAACCTAAAATGAGTTCAAGATTAAGATAGGAATGCAACGTTATTTAGATTCATATTCAATAAGTGCTCAAAAACTGGAAATGAAAATGTCATAAACTAGGTTTTATAAAATATACGTACATCGTCTGTTTTTCTGGGTATAGGACATAGGGATTTACAATTTCCAGAAGAAATCTATGCATAAAAGCAATGAAGAAATAATTTAATCAGTGGGATATGTTTAGAAACTAGCAGGCTTTGACAATTTGTAAAACAAAAGAATATGATTTACGGTTGCTAAGTCAAATCCTGATGTTCTTTTGTTTCACAAATTGTCAAAGCCTGCTAATTTCTAAACAAGGCCCACTGATTAAGTTATTTCTTCATTGCTTTTATTCATAGGTTTCTTATAACAATGTAAAATTCCAAAAAAAAAACACACACCGTATGTTAAAGTATGCTTTATTCAGTATAAAATCACTGTTAATTGCATAGTCATTATATTATCAATGAATATAATTGATGGTATGCACAACAGACGCCCCTAATATTTGAAATCGCCTTTTAATGAGGAGTGGAATTACAAAGCCGATGTTCCATTGTTTCGTTTATAACACTGATCTGGATGGGTTTCGTAGTTTTGATCTTTTCATAAAAATTGTTTTTCAACCAGTTTTTCGCGCTGAATATGAAAATAGTTTGTATAAAAACCCGATGTGATGTAAAAATTTCAAAGTTATTTTCGAATATAGAACATAAAATAAGAATCACATATCAGGTTTAAACAGCGGAAAAAGTCTAAAATAAAACAGAGCTGTATAATTTGCGTTTATTCCATAGCATAATAAAGTCGCCGGCAGTTATGGGAAGTTTTGACTGTGAGCTGTGTTATTGATTGCTGTGAACCAGAAACATGCCACCTAAGTAACACAGCGCGTGTTTTGGTTTAAAAAAAACAATAGAAGCGTAAAATTTCCGAAATAAACAGAACAATATAACATAAATGTAAATAAAAAGGTAATAATTCATTTAATGGAGGCATAAATCATAATCTCATATTCACTAGCAAATCGAGGGGCTGGCTGCAAGAAGGGCATTTTAGAGGATGTGCCCTTTTTGAGTAAAACACTTTATTGTGTTCTCTGATCTGTTATGCATATGATCACCAAGTTGTAGTTCAATACTGTGATCATAGAGGTCAGGAGTACCCAAAATGTAAAGGCGTGCATAGATAACATTATTACGTTTTCAATTTTCAACATCAATTTTCTCCAAACTTGCATTTGAGAGAAGTGCCTTTCTTGTACCCATCCCCTCAATTTCTATAGAATACGACATAAATATAAATTCTTTAGCTCTTCATAAAACAAAATATAACGAATTTCAAAGATCAAGAATATTGTATGTATGTATGTATGTATGTATGTATGTATGTATGTATGTATGTATGTATGTATGTATGTATGTATGTATTTATTCACACTGCAATGGGTATATACCCGGTGGCAGTGGTAGCTAATTACACTCAATAATGACAATAAACTTATTACTTAAAAATACAATGAATAATATTATTAATAATCAATACTAATAATTAACAATAATAATAATAATAACAATAATAATAATAACAGGGACTATCCTAAATTGAATGAAGCACGATCACTTAATAGTACATTATGCAACGAGCCTATAATGATAGTAATTAAGAAGTGAGTATGGATATTTATGAAACGAGCGCAAGCTACTTTCATAATTTTCATACGAGCTTCTTAATTACCATTATAGGCGAGTTTCATACGACTTTTTATGCTCGACCATATTTCTAACTTGATGTTATTAATTTTTGAGCAATGTCCCGTATGTTGTGAGATGTGCGCAGACGCGAAAGTATTGATTTTTTCCGAGGAACAGATGTCCACATTGACCTTGCTAGGCCATAAGAACCTACAGAGATAACATTGAAATTAAATTAGACATTGAAAAACGAGATGACAAATTGAATTTATTTGAATATTATTTACAATTAACGCTAATTATTATAGTAACAGAACATAACCTTCTGCGACAGTATTGGATTTCCAGCCTCCGTGACTTTTCGCTAATTCTCTTTCGATTGCATATCCGAGAATAATCGATACTTGCGGTTTTATAACGGTACAAAGCTGACCTGTCATTGGCTGAACAGTTGTAACCTGAGTCGTCATTGGCTGAAAGACCTGACCTTTAATGAGTAGGTGTACTTTAATGACATGCATTAAAGGTCTGCTACCAGGTGTATAATTACTACATTTCGGCATGGTCGAGCATAAAATAATATTTAAAATAAATCTAATTTGTATCTTAAACCTAAGTTCGAACTAAAACCCCCGAGTATGATATGTTCATATCTGCACAAGTAACTTTCAACATTACTTTCCGATAAGACTCATTATGTCGAGTAAAGACGGTAAACGTACGAATACTAAATGAGGCAGTAGAGCAAGTGGACAGCTTCAAATACTTGGGGTGTACTATAAGCAGTAACATGAGCTGCTGCCAGGAAGTCAAAAGGAGGATAGCAATGGCCAAGGAAGCTTTTAATAGAAAAAGGAGCATCTTCTGCGGACCTCTGGAGAAAGAACTGAGGAAGAGACTAGTGAAGTGCTTTGTGTGGAGTGTGGCATTGTATGGGGAAGAAACATGGACATTACGATGAAGTGGAGAGAAGCGACTAGAAGCATTTGAAATGTGGATATGGAGAAGAATGGAGCGTGTGAAATGAACAGACAGAATAAGAAATGAAGCTGTGTTGGAAAGAGTGGGTGAAGAAAGAATGATGCTGAAACTGATCAGGAAGAGGAAAAGGAATTGGCTGGGTCACTGGCTGAGAAGAAACTGCCTACTGAAGGATGCACTGGAAGGAATGGTGAACGGGAGAAGAGTTCGGGCAGAAGAAGATATCAGATGATAGACGACATTAAGATATATGGATCATATGCGGAGACTAAGAGGAAGGCAGAAAACAGGAAAGAATGAAGAATGCTGGGTTTGCAGTGTTTAAAGTCTTTCATTTAAATTATTTTTATCTCGAAAAGGGAGCACAAACGAGAAAATTTGTATTACACTGTTTTCTTTGATATATCTCAAAGAATAACCCCTTAATACTTGATAGACGAGGCGAGAGAATTTCAGAAACGGTAACATGCAAGATTTAACTAATTACGAAAGTTCTGGGACATCGCTTACGTTACGCCACCGACAAACTCGAACCAACAGCTTACCACCTGTTGCTTTCTACGACGCTAAGCGAGCTCACAGCTAGACGGAGGGTGAAGGGTAGAAATGAAGAAAGTAAAAAAAAAAAAAAAAAAGTTCACGTTAGCTGTCTTAATACATACCAGGAAGCGATATAAATAAACGTTGTATTAAACAAAGACTTGCCACATTATCTACAACCACATTCCTACAAATCCCTCTTTTTTCTGATGCCCTAAATATCCACCACTAAGACCCCTATTACAATCGAATTCACTAGAGAAAAAAAAGACAGTAACAGTATGTATGGATATATGGCGCTATTCTAAAGTCAAATTCATTTTTAAAACGATGAAACATTGTATAAAATGTTACATAATGTAGTATAAAAACAGTGATACACTGACAAATGAATGCGGTTTACCGTCACGATAATCGTTTTCAACTGTTTCATTTCGGTTTCTTTGGTAACGGTCATATCGAAATGCAGCAATTCAAAGCTATTTGGCCTGTGTATTGTTGACTATCTCATGAACTGATACCTCTAAAGTACAGTGTCGTCTCTGTACTGTAGAGTGCAGACGGTAGTTACTCGTCTTATTATTATTATTATTATTATTATTATTATTATTATTATTATTATTATTATTATTATTATTATTACAGTGCAGACACGTAGACCTTCAAAATATGGATATGTCCTGCTAAATTTGGACGTTTGTTAATCCTATGTATTTCTGATATTGTTGTTTTAATTCTCTGGTAGATAGGAAGAAAAGGCCTGATGCCTTATCTCTACGAATGACTGAATAAATAAATAATAAATAAATAACAAATAATAAATACACACATGAACAAATAAATAAATAACGTAACTATGTAAAAAAATAAAAAAGTAAACAAGTGAACAAAGAAATTAAGTAAATAAATAAGTAACTAAGTATGTAAATAAATAAATACACACATAAATAAATAAATAAATAAATGAAGTAAAAATAAATAAAATCTATGTAAGTAAATAAATGAGTTGGTCAGCAAATAAATAAGTATGAAAGTAAATAAGTAAATAAATATGTACATAAATAAATACAAAAATAAAAATAAATAAAGTTAATTAATAAATAAGTGAATAAGTATGTAAATAAATACATAAATAAATAAATAAATAAATAAATAGGTAACTCAGTATGTTAGGTGAAATCAACAGTGGGAATATGGCAAGATTTTTGAGTAAAAATATACGATAATTTTTTAATAAGTAGTAACACGTAAGAATACACACATGAATAAATAAATAAATAAATAAATAAATAAATAAATAAATAAATAAATAAATAAATAAATAACTCTGTAAAGAAGTAAACAAGTGAATGAAGAAATAAAGTAAACAAGTAAATAAATAAGTAATTAAGTATGTAAATAAATAAATACACATATAAATAAATAAATAAATTAAAGAAATAAATAAAATCTATATAAGTAAATTAATGAGTTTGTAAACAAATAAATAAGTATGGAAATAAATACGTAAATAAATAAATATGTACATAAATAAATACATACATAAATACACAAATAAAAATAAATAAAGTAAATGACTAAATAAGTGAATAAGTATGTAAATAAATGAATACATAGATAAATAGATCAATAAATAACTAAGTGTGTAAATAAAACATATACGTAAATATATAAATAAAGTAAATAAATACAGTAGGTCAATAAGTAACTCAGTATGTGAAGTGAAGTCAACAGTGAAAATTTGGTAATGTTTTTTAGTAAAAATTTACGATAATTAATTTAAAGTACTAATTCGGGAGAATGCTCAATGATTCCGAATTTCTGTTGCAATTGGAAATATTACCAACTGGCAAGGCAAACACACTCCGCACTTTAATTCTCGTGCACCCTGTTCCTGGTACAACGCTGCCAAGTCTAGCACGCCATCCGACTGTTACACCAGACGCGGCGGGAAGCGAAACAAACAGAATACAACAAAACTGCTAGTCGCTGAAAACTGTGATCCCAAAACGGGTTAAGTCCATTTTTATGAAAGGACTGGGCAAGTTTTCAAGTGACATGCACAATAACACAAACTTTTAGACACAGATTGGCGTTGTTTTGGAAGAAAAAGAAGCTTAAAATATGATTACAGAGGTCTCAAGCATAATCATATACAGGGTGTAAGGGTATAAGTGCCATTATTTTAATTTTGTATTTATGTACATATTTATTTACTTTTTTCTTTATTTACTTGTTTACTTATTTATTTACTTACATAGTTATGTTATTTATTTACACAGTTACTTATTTATTTATTGATTTATTTATTTATTTACATATCCTACTTATTCACTTATTTATTAATTTACTGTATTTATTTTTATTTGTGTATTTATTTATTTACTTTATTTCTTTGCTTCTTTATTTATTTATTTACACAGTTACTTATTGACCTATTTATTTATTTATTTATATATTTACATAGCCTACTTATTCACTTATTTATTAATTTACTGGATTTATTTTTATTTGTGTATTTATTTATTTATTTATTTACATATCCTACTTATTCGCTTATTTATTAATTTACTGGATTTATTTTTATTTGTGTATTTATTTATTTATTTATTTATTTACATAGCCTACTTATTCACTTATTTATGAATTTACTGGATTTATTTTTATTTGTGTATTTATTTATTTATTTATTTATTTACATATCCTACTTATTCGCTTATTTATTAATTTACTGGATTTATTTTTATTTGTGTATTTATTTATTTACTTTATTTCTTTGCTTCTTTATTTATTTATTTACACAGTTACTTATTGACCTATTTATTTATTTATTTATATATTTACATAGCCTACTTATTCACTTATTTATTAATTTACTGGATTTATTTTTATTTACTTACTTTATTTATTTATTTACATAGCTACGTTATTTATTTACATATTTATTTATTTATTTGCTTAGCAACTCATTTATTTACTTACGTAGATTTTATTTATTTACTTCATTTATTTGTTTATATATTTATTTACTTATATATATATATTTATGTGTGTATCATTTATTTATTTACATACTTAGTTACTTATTTATTTATTTGTTTATTTATTTCTTTACATAGTTACGTTATTTATTTATTTACTTATTCATTCATTCATTCATACATTCATTCATTATTTATTTGATGATTATTCATGTCATAACGCAGAAAAAAGTTCTTAATTTTTTTTTATAATTTCAATATTTAACTAATTATTAAAGTTTACAATATTAGACGTTTTGCAACGTTGCTGGATGGAGAGGAGGGGGTTTAGATGTACACAGTACAGCTCAAGCGGGTACAGACATACCGGTACAAACCAGATGCTCTATTCTAATGCAGGAGCGGATCATGACAATACTGTTGTTTACATAAAACGAGCAGCAAATGCTAACTTTCAATCTCATTAATAGAACATGATGGTAAATTTCCATTTCATGTAACAACATTGCTCCATTTTTTTATTTCACGTCTAAAAAGTAAACAATAATGTTTTTCTGCACAAAATCACACGAACGTTTTTCTGTTGCAACATTTTAATCTCTCCCGCTTCCGTAAAGCAGTATCATTTTTCAACAAATTTCTGGTTGCGTGACTTTTGAAACGGGGTAAGAGACTTCTAGTTTCTAATAATCATTAGAAACTGCTATAAAAGTTCGCCGATTAGGTAACCTTCTTTGAGGAAAACGTTGACGGTACATCCTTCTTGCCTCACTTGAATTACGACGACTTTCTCCATAAATTAATAACACATAATATTCCTAAACTGTGAATGACATTGTAAGTTGTTTATCGAACACCCTGTACTGAAATGTCATCCGCTCGGAAGTAGAGCTATGGACAGGGAGCTTGAACTCAGCTGATTCGTTCGTACGTTTGCGGAGAGTACTGTCTGCTGAACGTTGCCAAGTCTCTCACGCCAGAATATTAACAAATTTAAGCATGCATTTTTATTTAATTTCACGGAAACATAATAGAACACACAAATATTTATTTAAACTAATATTAACTCTTCGCTAGATGTATCTACTGATGTAATAATTGTTTTCGTAATTTTATATATTTAATTTTATTTATTTAACCTGGTAGAGATAAGGCCATCAGGCCTTCTCTTCCCCTCTACCAGTAACGATATAAGCAGTATAATGCAACTAAAATAAGAAAATAAATATTTTTTCTAGGAAAACTATCGAGTTTTCACCCTACGTTGTATGGATATTTTTTTGATCCTGTAGACCGCCCCCGACGACTGTGAAAAGGACGGCACTTATATCCCTTACACCCTGTATATGTATAAATCATAAAAAGGAAAAAAAAAACAACAAATTCGCATTAACACACTTCAAAGACACAAAATACAATAACACAAAAAATGCAATAATACAAAATCATGGCAAGCCAGTACAACAATACCACAACACAGAGTGGAAGGGGAACGATGCACCAAAATCTAAACGATGATTCTACATGTTAAACACTGTACAACAAAACTTATATTACACTTTTTCTTCGATGAATCACCGATAAGGCGGGAAAAAAATAGTCTTTGCCCAATGTTTACAGCGCTCTATTGCTGTAACGCCCCGAGAGAAATGGGTGATTTCTATACAAGCAGATAGGTAAAAATAATCTGAACAGTTAACCCTTAAATTGACAAAGTATCCTATAGGATACAGCAGGTTAATACGTTTTATGCTATAATTTTAACAGAACAATAGAAAAAATTGGTAGGAAAATTAAAATTTCACAATACTATACTATTGTACATATGAAAATATGGACATTGCGATAGTTGTTTTCTTTACGGTCCGACACGGTTTAATAAACTAGGATGAGAAATGAAGCTTTGCCAAGTTAAAGGTTAATGTCTTCCATCTATTTCTTTTTTTTTCTGCAAGTTAAACCGTTTAGCCAGCGAATAGGGATTATAAACAATGGACACTTCACGTCGGTACCTTTGATGTAGCCGGACTGATTCCAATGACCTTCAAGCCAGCTGGAGCGTGAGATTCTGCTTTCTCCCTAGAGTTGGCGCTGACATCACACCAGCTAGCACGGAAATATAACACATATAATTAATACATCTAGGTACATTATGTACTCAAATAAAATAAATTGGATCCATAAAATAATAAATCCGTCATTAACTGTAATGTCTAGACTCTAGAGTTCCTTTATAATGAGAGTTGAGACGTTGACCCCAACAACAATTAAAATATGTAATGATTTGATAGCGCTGAAAATGGAAAAACAAAACTCTTACGAGAAGTAAAACCATATACCTATATTATATTATATACTTACTTACTGGCTTTTAAGGAACCCGGAGGTTCATTGCCGCCCTCACATAAGCCCGCCATTGGTCCCTATCCTGAGCAAGATTAATCCATTCTCTACCATCATATCCCACCTCCCTCAAATACATTTTAATATTATCCTCCTATCTACGTCTCGACCTCCCCAAAGGTCTTTTTCCCTCCGGTCTCCCAACTAACACTCTATATGCATTTCTGGATTCGCCCATACGTGCTACATGCCCTGCCCACCTCAAACGTCTGGATTTAATGTTCCTAATTATGTCAGGTGAAGAATACAATGCGTGCAGTTCTGCGTTGTGTAACTTTCTCCATTCTCCTGTAACTTCATCCCTCTTAGCCCCAAATATTTTCCTAAGCACCTTATTCTCAAACACCCTTAACCTATGTTCCTCTCTCAAAGTGAGAGTCCAAGTTTCACAACCATACAGAACAACCGGTAATATAACTGTTTTATAAATTCTAACTTTCAGATTTTTTGACAGCAGACTGGATGATAAAAGCTTCTCAACCGAATAATAACAGGCATTTCCCATATTTATTCCGTGTTTAATTTCCTCCCGAGTGTCATTTATATTTGTTACTGTTGCTCCAAGATATTTGAATTTTTCCACCTCTTCAAAAGAAAAATTCCCAGTTTTTATATTTCCATTTCGTACAATATTCTCGTCACGAGACATAATCATATACTTTATCGTTTCTGGATTTACTTCCAAACCTATCGCTTTACTTGCTTCCAGTAAAATTCCCGTATTTTCCCTAATAGTTTGTGGATTTTCTCCTAACATATTCACGTCATCCGCATAGACAAGCAGCTGATGTAACCCGTTCAATTCCAAACCCTCTCTGTCATCCTGGACTTTCCTAATGGCATACTCTAGAGCAAAGTTAAAAAGTATAGGCGATAGTGCAATTTTATATTATATACAAATATTAAACGAATTCGATACTTAATTTTGTAATGTATTATATTATTTTATAATATAATTTATTATATCTGAAATATAAATATTATTATTACAACTAGTTTGTCACTGAGAAATAAGGAAAAGCTGTTAACTTGAATTTATTTGAAGCAAAGCGTTACTGGATTATGCAATAAGGTAGGCGATGTTTGAATCCTGTCTCAACTCTATTCTCAATTATTATCTTAGCCTATGCTCGATTACACTAACCTCTAGCGCTTGAAAGTGGAACTAAACGCTGGTGCACAGAGGAACAAAACACAGGCAAATTCGCTCAGTGTCCATTCTTTATCATCCCTATTCGCTGGTTTAGCCGTGAATTTAAATAGAATATTTGCGAAAATCGTTAAAATAAATCTTGCAACGTAGCGCACTATCGAGTGCGTGAAACGGAATACAGCAAAGAGGGAGAGGAAGGTAAGGGATGGGTGGTCGCTCTTGCGAGAGTTATTGCAGTAGCTGTGACGTTGCCAAATGCTTCACAGAAACGTAACGATTTCCTCTTAAACGGTGAACCTCTCGTCATGGTTACCAGTTTAATTTTGATGCAAAGTTTACCGTCTACCATGTACAGCGACAATGCAGAATATGAAATAGCACAAATTGGCAGTAGCTTGCATAAAATGCACATAAAACACGATAAAATAAAGCGAACCGCAATGGAATGACGCATAATACGATGAAAAAACAAAAGCATAACAAATACCTCGCTAAAACAAAGAAAAGTAATTAGTACACAAACAGTACACATCACGATAACAAAATAATGAAAACACGACGAAAGAAAACAAAAGAACACGATATAACAAAAGACAAACACGATAAAGGGGGGAAAAATAAGAACTAAAACGCAATTAACGATATTGACATTCCAGCGTCTACAACAGTGATGTCAAAGCAAGCGCATTTTTCTGACCTTGACGTCGTGCGCGGGCAGCAAGCGCTAAGTATGGAAAGAGGAAGGGTTGTGTATATGAATAAGCAGCCTACGGATTAAGAAAACAGTGGTGCACAAACTTCAAACGGAACGTGAAATTTTATGTCGTTATTTTTATATGGCTTCTTTCTGTTTAATATTATCTATATTGTCTGTAAAACAAAAGAACTAACACTGATTTCTTAATATTGCACTTGTGTTTTAAATCTTAATAACATAATAGAGAGTTAAGAAGGAATATTCACTTAAATTCCATAGTAGTTTAATATTATACTGTATTAAGTGGATGAAACACATCATTCATAAAGAAAGTGATATTCCAAAGAAAGAGATTGAGTATGACATGATAAGTTGGAATTTATATTGATGGTATCTTTAGCCTTACAAAAGTAATCAATAAACTAATCAAAACAATATTACACTACAAAGCAAAGTTACCTAGGTGCTGTATCTGTTTTAAGTGTAACTAATATTACATAACAAAACTCTTATCGCATTATGCTTTTAAGGTGATATTGGTGAGCAACTTCCTATCATCAGAATATTAAATTATTTTCTCGAAATCTGCTGAAGCTATAGAGCTGACATTTTTACAACACATGGACACGTATCTTTTGCTTACGATGTAACAGTAGTTGCTTTGTTAATTCATTTCCTTACAAACAATTTCCATGCGAATATTTTCAAAATTTTCAATACACTATCTTCAGTAATACGTATATACGGTACATTAGATTTACGAAAACATTCTGTAAGGCTACTAAATAAATAGGCCTATACCTGAAAATTTCACTTTTCTATACGAAAAATTGAGAAAATATTTCTTTTGAATAAAGAAATGAAACTTGTGAAAAATGAGCATTAAAATTAAAACTTACATTCTTATAACGCACTTATACTTCTCAGGCAAATCTAAAAATCACCATGGATACAGTTTTAATAAGTTCTCTTCCCTTTATCTATTGAATCAGTGCTGGCCATCCCTGAATATAGCTCGACCAAGCGGCATATACCACCTCTTTCGTCTGTCTCTTTCCTTTCCGCTGTAAAGCGCTCAGGCTCTCCTGGGCTCTAAAGCGCGCGCTTGCTCCTGTGGGCATCAATTGACATGCCTGGTCTACAAGAAAGCCCTAAAAGCGCTGATACAGTTCAGTTACAATTTTGCATTCTCATTTCATTTTTGAAGGCGATAACTTGAGAAGTAGAAACACGCCATCTTACCTGTTCGGTGTCTTCTGGTGAAGTTGTCCATGCTGCTAACAGCTCCCCGTTCATTTCCACATGTCCGCGGAATCCACTCGGTTTTCTTGCACACGGGAAGGGCCGAGTTCGTATCACTGCGGACCATTCAAAGCTCGCTTAGATCGACAATATTTACTTCTTACACCACGAGAAAAAGTAAACCTTTCTATCGCGGTAATAAAAGTTGAACCTATAGTGTACGGCAGCCGTGGCGAAAATGTGACTCGCGAGCACATTGTACCTCGCAATGATAGCTATGCATTTTTCTTGCTTCCTACCTCCCCCAACTCCCACCCTCTAACTCACTGGAGTCAAACTCCGTTCCATTTGTATTTTTGTCTCTGACCTGCGAGTGGCGTATCGTCGCAATGTCTCTCTCGAAACCATGTACTTACTTACTGGCTTTTAAGGAACCCGGAGGTTCATTGCCGCCCTCACATAAGCCCGCCATCGGTCCCTATCCTGCGCAAGATTAATCCAGTCTCTATCATCATATCCCACCTCCCTCAAATACATTTTAATATTATCCTCCCATCTACGTCTCGGCCTCCCCAAAGGTCTTTTTCCCTCCGGCCCCCAACTAACACTCTATATACATTTCTCGATTCGCCCATACGTGCTACATGCCCTGCCCATCTCAAACGTCTGGATTTAATGTTCCTAATTATGTCAGGTGAAGAATACAATGCGTGCAGTTCTGCGTTGTGTAACTTTCTCCATTCTCCTGTAACTTCATCCCTCTTAGCCCCAAATAGTTTCCTAAGCACCTCATTCTCAAACACCCTTAACCTCTGTTCCTCTCTCAAAGTGAGAGTCCAAGTTTCACAGCCATACAGAACAACCGGTAATATAACTGTTTTATAAATCCTAACTTTCAGATTTTTTGACAGCAGACTGGATGATAAAACCTTCTCAACCGAATAATAACAGGCATTTCCCATATTTATTCTGCGTTTAATTTCCTCCCGAGTGTCATTTATATTTGTTACAGTTGTTCCAAGATATTTGAATTTTTCCACCTCTTCGAAGGACATATCTCCAATTTTTATAGTTCCATTTCGTACAATATTCTGGTCACGAGACGTAATCATATACTTTGTCTTTTCGGGATTTACTTCCAACCATATCGTTTTACTTGCATCAACTAGAATTTCCGCGTTTTCCTTAATCGAAACCATGTACCTCTACAAAAACGAAAGTTCCAAGTAGGATGGGAGGACGCATTTTTTGCTGTCAATATGATGAGAATATTAAATGTATGATTTGTTCACAAGTATTACGAGGAAAACGGTTGTATAACATAAAACGGCATTATACTACATGTTACAGATGAAACGTTAAAAGGTTAAGTGTTGTTATTATTATTATTATTATTATTATTATTATTATTATTATTATTATTATTATTATTATTATTATCCTAAGTTTCGTTCTTTCGCTTGCTCTGTTGAAGCCATGTTCGCTACAACTTACGTTTGTGAAAAATTATTTTCAACAATGAAAATAGTAAAACCAAATTTAGATCACGACTGACAGACAAATACCTTCGTGATCAACTACGACTGGCAGTAAGTGACATAATTCCTCATTTTGAAACTCTGTCGCAGAGACATTCTGAAGACAGTTAATTTTAGGTTGTGATATTGTTAATTTATTGTTCATTTCTTTCTTCGTTACACGTACTAAACATTAGTTTGTAGCCTTGTACTGTATAATTATATTTAAGTGCTTGACGTAATGAAAATGAAAATCCGTTAATAAGTCGGACAGTTGCTTCACTTCCCCTTCGGGTGTCCGCCTCCCTCCATAGGTGCTATGCACGTTGCAGGTTACACAGTGGCTCGGCGCACGATCACATTTTCGCCACGGCTGGTATACGGTATTGAAATTTTATATTCTTGTTTGTCGTCTCAGAAAATTGACTTCAGGTTTCTAGGAAATGAGAAGCAGCTCTAAAATCACTTTAATATAAAAAGTAGCGAACTTCCAATTAAGATACAGGGGGGCTCTAAAATGAGTAGCCAAAAACTTTTTTTTTTTACATACAGTATTTAGGTAGCATTTTGTGATAAACCTTCAGAGATAGAACTCTGAAATGTATCCTGATTAGGCCTAAGCTCTTTAGAAAAAATGTAACGAATTATTTGTCCAAACACTTTTTTATTTTGAATTTTTTTTAAATTCTAGTTGCTTATTTAACGACGCTGAATCAACTACTAGGTTATTTGAGATTGGTGATAGCGAGATACCAGTCCAGCGAGATGAGGCCGAAGATTACCTGGCATTCACCTTAAGGTTGAGGAAAACCTCGGAAAAACCCAACCAGGTAATCAGCCCAAGCGGGGATCGAATTCGCGCCCGAGTGCAACTTCAGACCGGCAGGCAAGCATCCGTATTCAAAAATGTCTTTGACGTTTTATTTTTTGCAATATACAGGGCGTTAAAAACATTCAATATTCTAAAATTTGGTAGTAGGCCTAGTCATCTAAACAAGAAAAAAAAAAATCTGACAAACATGGGCCCTAAAATAAACTTTGCACGAAACAATGGCTTTGAAACTGGTATTTTAAGAACAGCATATTTTCTCACGTAAGGTCTTTGCTTTTTTGGGGGAGTGGGGTATACAGTGTCATATCGGAAATGCAGTAAACAAAAATGGTAATAAGGTGTGATTCTCTAATACGTAGGGCAGAATGATGCCTTACAATGAACGGAAAAATCATTGAGCATCTGCTATCACATGTTGATGAACAAGCATTCCTATCTCGAAAGATATTAATTTTAGGGACCACGTTTAATAAACTTTTTTCTTGTTTTGATAAGAATGCTACCATCTCTCAGAATATTAATGCTTTTTTTTAACACCCTGTATAGCATCAGTTCAGCAATCTGTCAAGTAGACCTAGTATATTGTCATTAAGCCGGCACAAATTGTAATAGCTATAATTTAAAACTATCTGATTAAAGTGCATGTTAATTGTTTAGAGTATACTCTTTTTTTGACCATCCTGTAAGAACTTAAGTAAAATGATTTGTTTTTGTTTTAAGAGTATAAAAAGAGTTTTCCGATGCTTGGTTCCAGTTTCATAAAGCTAAAAATAATCATCAAAACAATCCCATTCATCTTTATCATAAAAATAATCATCAAAACAATCCCATTCATCTTTATCATAAAAATAATCATCAAAACCATCCCATTCATCTTTATCATAAAAATAATGATCAAAACAATCCCATTCATCTTTATCATAAAAATAATCATCAAAACAATCGCATTCATCATTATCATCAAAATAATCATCAAAACAATCGCATTCATCATTATCATCAAAATAATCATGAAAACAATTGCATTCATCAACATCATGATCTTCATCAAAACAATCTCATTCATCATTATCATCAAAATCATCAGCAAAACAATCGCATACATCATTATCATCAAAACAATTACATTCACCATCATCACAGTAATCATTAAACAATCGCATTCATCATTATCATTCAAATAATCGCATTCATCATTATCATCAAAACAGTCATCAAAATCATTATCATCAAAATCATCGTCAAAACAATTGCATGCATATTTATCATCAAAACAATCGTATTCATCTCTATTATCAAAAAATCGCATTAATCATTATGATTCAAATAATCGCATTCATCATTATCATGAAAATAGTCATCAAAATCATCAAAACAATTGCATACATATTTATCATCAAAACAATCGTATTCATATTTATCATCAAAAAATCGCATTCATCATTAGCTTTCGAATAATCGCATTCATCATCATCGAAATAGTCATCAAAATCATCAAAACAATTGCATACATATTTATCATCAAAAACAAACGTATTCATATTTATCATAAAAAAATCGCATTCATCATTATCATCGAAATAGTCATCAGAATCATCAAAACAATTGCATACATATTTATCATCAAAACAATCGTATTCATCTTTATTATAAAAAAATCGCATTCATCATTATCATTCGAATAATCGCATTCATCATTATCATCGAAATAGTCATCAAAATCATCACCAAAACAATTGCATACATATTTATCATCAAAGCAATCGTTTTCATCTTTATTACGAAAAAATCGCATTCATCATTATCATTCAAATAATCGCATTCATCATTATCATCGAAATAGTCTTGAAAATCATCATCAAAACAAATGCATACATATTTATCATCAAAACAATCGTATTCATCTTTATTATAAAAAAATCGCATTCATCCTTATCATTCGAATAATCGCATTCATCATTATCATCGAAATAGAAATCAAAATCATCATCAAAACAATTTCATGCATATTTATCATCAAAACAATCGTATTCATCTTTATTATCAAAAAATCGCATTCATCATTATCATTCAAATAATCGCATTCATCATATCATGGAAAAATCATTGAAACAATTGCATACATATTTATCATCAAAACAATCGTATTCATATTTATCATCAAAAAATCGCATTCATCATTATCGTTCGAATAATCGCATTCATCATTATCATCGAAATAGTCATCAAAATCATCACCAAAACAATTGCATACATATTTATCATCAACACAATCGTATTCATCTTTATTATAAAAAAATTGCATTCATCATTATCATTCAAATAATCGCATTCATCATTATCATCGAAAGTCATCAAAATCATCAAAACAATAGCATACATATTTATCATCAAAACAATCGTATTCATATTTATCATCAGAAAATCGCATTCATCATTATCATTCAAATAATCGCATTCATGATTATCATCGAAATAGTCATCAAAATCATCAAAACAATTGCATACATATTTATCATCAAAACAATCGTATTCATCTTTATTATAAAAAAAATCGCATTGATCATTATCATTCGAATAATCGCATTCATCATTATCATCGAAATAGTCATCAATATCATCACCAAAACAATTGCATACATATTTATCATCAAAACAATCGTTTTCATCTTTATTATCAAAAAATCGCATTCATCATTAACATTCAAATAATCGCATTCATTATTATCATCGAAATAGTCATCAAAATCATTACCAAAACAATTGCATACATATTTATAATCAAAACAATCGTATTCATATTTATCATCAGAAAATCGCATTCATCATTATCATTAAAATAATCGCATTCATCATTATCATTGAAATAGTCATCAAAATCATCACCAAAACGATTGCACACATTTATCATCAAAACAATCGTTTTCATCTTTATTATCAAAAAATCGCATTCATTATCATTCGAATAATCGCATTCATCATTATCATTCAAATAATCGCATTCATCATTATCATCGAAATAGTCATCAAAATCATCACCAAAACAATTGCTTACATATTTATCATCAAAACAATAGTTTTCATCTTTATTATCAAAAAATAACATTCATCATTATCATTCGAATAATCGCATTCATGATTATCATCGAAATAGTCATCAAAATCATCAAAACAATAACATACATATATATCATCAAAGCAATCGTATTCATTTTTATTATAAAAAAAATCGCATTCATCGTTATCATTCAAATAATCGCATTCATCATCATCGAAATAGAAATCAAAATCATCAAAACAATCGCATACATATTTATCATCAAAACAGTCGTATTCATCTTTATCATCACAATAATCGCCCCATCACAATCATAATTATCGGGATCAGAATCACCTTCACGCTATCACCACAATCATCATCAGCATCGTCCTTATCAGAATCATCATTGAAATCATCATCATCAATATCGCCATCATTACAATCTTCAAACGTGGTCGTTGTTATTTTGTTCCACAGTGTCAGCTTTAGAGTAAACTGACAATACATAACTTACTGTACACAGATGTAATGTGCAAGAGGAGGATCGCAGGGGAATGGATGGTAATAGGAGCAATCAGGCCTGTGGAAGTGAACAATGATAATTCTAACACAGATTTCTGTTTTAAATTTTATTTGTAGTTACAACTTGTGAGAATAACAAACCTGGCACAGTACAGCTCCAGGCTGGCTACAACGGGTCCATGATGCTGGCAGCTCGCTTCAGATCTGCAACAACACAGCACAACAGTTACTAAACAGTCAGGCGGCCGAGTCTGTGACGTAAGGTGTGGTGCATATAGGTTCACTCACCGGCCAGCAGGAGGTGCAGCTGTTGGGCGCTGAGGTTCAGACTGTGTATGCCACAAGTGCCCGACGCTGGTTCCTGGGTCTGCAGACTGAGACGCAACTCTGCTGCCATCTGGTCGCGGTCCAGCACAGCTGTGTCCAGCCGCCACTGCACGTCCTGCAGACGATTCACTACAACAACAACCAACACACATTATTATGTACAGTGCGGTACATGTCTTTTGAAGACATTGGGTACCTTGTAAAGTACAACATTTTAAACCTTTGTACATCTAATAGTACTGAAGAAAACAGATGTAAATAGATTGCCAAGAACAATCGGTGAAATATACCTAGAGAAGAATAAAGAAGTGTATAAGTATTTGTGGATTTAGAAAAGGCTTTTGACAGAGTGGATTGCAAAAAAACTGATGGGGATTCTAAAGAAAACTGGTGTGCATTGGAAAGAGAGCAGACTGTTCAGTAATCTTTATATGAAACTTACTTACTTACTTACTGGCTCTTAAAGAACCCGGAGGTTCATTGCCGCCCTCACATAAGCCCGGCCATCGGTCCCTATCCTGAGCAATATTAATCCAGTCTCTACCATCATATCCCATCTCCCTCAAATACATTTTAATATTATCCTCCCATCTACGTCTCGGCCTCCCTAAAGGTCCTTTTCCCTCCGGCCTCCCAACTAACACTCTATATGCATTTCTGGATTCGCCCATACGTGCTACATGCCCTGCCCATCTCAAACGTCTGGATTTAATGTTCCTAATTATGTCAGGTGAAGAATACAATGCGTGCAGTTCTGTGTTGTGTAACTTTCTCCATTCTCCTGTAACTTCATCCCGCTTAGCCCCAAATATTTTCCTAAGCACCTTATTCTGAAATACCCTTAACATATGTTCCTCTCTGAAAGTGATAGTCCAAGTTTCACTACCACAAAGAACAACCGGTAATATAACTGTTTTATAAATTCTAACTTTCAGATTTTTTGACAGCAGACTGGATGATAAAAGCTTCTCAACCGAATAATAGCAGGCATTTCCCATATTTATTCTGCGTTTAATTTCCTCCTGAGTGTCATTTATATTTGTTACTGTTGCTCCAAGATATTTCAACTTCTCCACCTCTTCAAAAGATGAATTTCCAATTTTTATATTTCCATTTCGTACAATATTCTGGTCACGAGACATAATCATATACTTTGTCTTTTCGGGATTTACTTCCAAACCTATCTCATTACTTGCTTCCAGTAAAATTCCCGTGTTTTCCCTAATCGTTTGTGGATTTTCTCCTAACATATTCACGTCATCTGCATAGACAAGCAGCTGATGTAACCCGTTCAATTCCAAACCCTCTCTGTTATCCTGGACTTTCCTAATGGCATACTCTAGAGCAAAGTTAAAAAGTAAAGGTGATAGTGCATCTCCCTGCTTTAGCCCGCAGTGAATTGGAAACGCATCTGACAGAAACTGACCTATACGAACTCTGCTGTACGTTTCACTGAGACACATTTTAATTAATCGAACTAGTTTCTTGGGAATACCAAATTCAACAAGAATATCATATAAAACTTCTCTCTTAACCGAGTCATATGCCTTTTTGAAATCTATGAATAACTGATGTACTGTACCCTTATACTCCCATTTCTTTATATGAAACGAGTCAAAATCAGAATAGGAGAAGAAATGTCAGAAGAAAGTGAAATGAGGACAGGAATACGTAGACTACCCTTTATGGTCTACCCTGTTAAACATCCACTTGAAGGATTTACTGAAGACCTGTGTTCAGAACATGGGGGGAGTGATAGTAGTAGGAAGAAGAATAAAGTGGATAAGATTTGCTGATGATATGGCGTTGTTAGCAGAAGAGGAGACGATACTAAGGGATATGCTACTGGAGCTAAATGACAGCTGTGAGCAGTATGGGATGAAGATAAATGCAAACAAGACGAAGACCATGGTTATAGGAAGAAAAATAAAGAAGGTAAACGTGCGAATACTAAATGAGGCAGTAGAGCAAGTGGACAGCTTCAAATACTTGGGGTGCACTATAAGCAGTAACATGAGCTGCTGCCAGGAAGTCAAAAGGAGGATAGCAATGGCCAAGGAAGCTTTTAATAGAAAAAGGAGCATCTTCTGCGGACCTCTGGAGAAATAACTAAGGAAGAGACTAGTGAAGTGCTTTGTGTGGAGTGTGGCATTGTATGGGGCAGAAACATGGACATTACGACGAAGTGAAGAGAAGTGACTAAAAGCATTTGAAATGTGGATATGGAGAAGAATGGAGCGTGTGAAGTGGACAGACAGAATAAGAAATGAAGCTGTGTTGGAAAGAGTGGGTGAAGAAAGAATGATGCTGAAACTGATCAGGAAGAGGAAAAGGAATTGGCTGGGTCACTGGCTGAGAAGAAACTGCCTACTGAAGGATGCACTGGAAGGAATGGTGAACGGGAGAAGAGTTCGGGCAGAAGAAGATATCAGATGATAGACAACATTAAGATATATGGATCATATGAGGAGACTAAGAGGAAGGCAGAAAATAGGAAAGACTGGAGAATGCTGGGTTTGCAGTGAAAGACCTGCCCTTGGGCAGAAAACTATGAATAATAATAATAATAATAATAATAATAATATTATAAAGTGGTCTGTTTGGAAAGACATAAAATAAAAACGGTATAAAAATTAATTACATCACATGTTAGTGTCTTTTTAATATCCTCTATACCTGCCATGAAGGCGCTTAGATTACTGAAAAATAAATAGTAACGGTTCTCGTGTTATAGTATGTTTATTTTCTATGTATTCCCAAACCGAACACCCTGTAGTAACAATCGTACGTCGCAGGCTGTGGTCCTTGAGCCTGTTAGATATGGAAGTGAGGTTGTCGCTGTACACTCTGCAGAGGGCCGTGGCGTGTTCCCTTGGCAACCCCAACTGTTGCAGCTCGCTGCTCAGTGTGTCGCCATCTATGCCGTGACGAGCAGATGTTGCCAACACGAACAGCAAGGCTGCCACACTAGCCTTCACCTCACCAGGCTCTGCAACAGAACCAAATCATAGGGAATATTGCACATTTGAATATAGAGAAATAAATTTCGATGAAATGGACTATAATGTGAAGACTGAATTAAAGTAGATGTACTGCCTCATAACAGAGGTACAGATCAGACAGAACCTGAACCAGAAGATGAAAACTACTATATATTGTAATTGAAAAATGTGTGGTTCGAAGCCAAAGGTGATATGTCAATTTTTAGCGAAAATGAGATTTTGCGATCGTATGGGCGAATCCAGAAATGTATATAGAGTGTTAGTTGGGAGGCCGGCGTGAAAAAGACCTTTGGGGAGGCCAAGACGTAGATGGGAAGATAATATTAAATGGATTTGAGGGAGGTGGGATATGATGGTAGAGAATGGATTAATCTTGCACAGGATAGGGATCAATGGAAGGCTTATGTAAGCGCGGCAATGAACCTCCGGGTTCCTTAAAAGCCAATATGTAGTAGTAGCATGAGATTTTGCGATATACTGTACATTCTGGTGATATCTTTATTGTGGCAAAACATGACATGCATACGTCTATTATTTTTCTCTCTAACCCGTTGTTTTCAAAAATGATTCCTTATGATTTTATACAGTCATTCAAACTATAAATGCTCGTTGCTGAAAAACTGCAAGAAATGACATTACGTTTATCCTTGGAGCCACAAAAAGGTTCCTTAAGATGTTATAAAGAGTAAATTAAATGACACAGAAAGAAACACTAGCAAGAGTAGGCCTATTATTATTATTATTATTATTATTATTATTATTATTATTATTATTACTATAATGGTGGTCGTTTCAACGAAAATTAATTAAAATGAAAAATACATCACCATCAGCTGCTATTAAAAATACTTCTCTGTCATTACATTAAGTAAGCCGTAACTTCCTCTGCTTGAAAATAAATAATAAATAAATAAATAAATAAATAAACAAATAAATAAATAAATAAATAAATAAATAAATAAATAAATAAATAATGAAGTAATTAAGAAAAAATAATAAATCAATAAATAATAAATAAAGAAACAATCAAGTAAACATATAAGCAAGCAAATAAATAAATAAACAAAGAATTAAACAAATAATAAATAAATAAATAAATAAACAAATAAATAAATAAACAAAGAATTAAACAAATAATAAATAAATAAATAAACAAATAAATAAATAAACAAAGAATTAAACAAATAATAAATAAATAAATAAACAAATAAATAAATAAACAAAGAATTAAACAAATAATAAATAAATAAATAAACAAATAAATAAATAAACAAAGAATTAAACAAATAATAAATAAATAAACAAATAAATAAACAAAGAATTAAACAAATAATAAATAAATAAACAAATAAATAAATAAACAAATAATTAAATAAACAAAGAATTAAACAAATAATAAATAAATAGATAAACAAATAAATAAATAAACAAATAATTAAACAAATAATAAATAAATAAATAAATAAATAAACAAAGAATTAAACAAATAATAAATAAATAAATAAGTAAAAATAATAAATCAATAAATAATAAATAAATAAACAAATAAATAAACAAATAAATAAATAAACAAATAAATAAATAAACAAATAAACTAACTAACAAATATGGAAAAACAAATAAACAAATAATAAGTAAATAATTTATTAAGTAATTGAGTAAAAAAGTAATAAATAAATCAATAAAATAATGAATAAACAAACAACCAAGCCAACATATAAGCAAATATATAGATAGATAGGTAGATAGGTAGGTAGGTAGGTAGGTAGGTAGGTAGGTAGGTAGGTAGGTAGGTAGGTAGGTAGGTAGGTAGGTAGGTAGGTAGGTAGGTAGGTAGATAGATAGATAGATAGATAGATAGATAGATAGATAGATAGATAGATAGATAGATAGATAGATAGATAGATAGATAGATAGATAGATAGATAGATAGATAGATAAATAAGTAAACAAACAAACAAGTAATCAATCAATTAATTGAGTAAAAAATAAATCAATAAATAATAAATAAGCAAACAACCAAGTAAACATACAAGCAAGCAAATAAGAAATAAATAAATAAATATTTTCAAGGGAAAAATTGTTCCGGGGCCGGGTATCGATCCCGGGACCTCTGGTTGCACGTACCAGTGCTCTACCAACTGAGCTACCCGGGAATTCCACCCGACATCGTCTCAATTTTTCCCTCTATATCCACACAACTCGCGTGGGCTAACGAAACGCCAGAGACCCACATCGAGTGCACACAATCTTTGTGTGACTTGGAATCGTGGTTTTCTGTTAACGTACACAGTGACGTATATATTATGCAAATCTAGTCTTTCAGGTAAAGTTCCCTGTAAAGCAGATTTGAATAATTTCAAGGGAAAAATTGTTCCGGGTCCGGGTATCAAATCTGCTTTACAGGGAGCTTTACCTGAAAGACTAGATTTGCATAATAAATAAGTAAATAAGTGAGTGAATGAGTGAGTGAGTGAATGAGTGAATGAATGAATTGAATGAATAAATTAAATGAATGAATAAATTAAATAAATAAATATAATAAATAAATTAATTAAATAAATAAATTAAATAAATTAAATAAATAAATAAATGAAATAAATTAATTAAATAAATAAATAAATAAGTAAAATAAATTAAATAAATAAATAAAATATATAAATAAATAAAATAAATAAATAAATTAATTAATTAAATAAATAAATAAAATAAATAAATAAATAAATAAGGTACATACGAAAATAAATATATAAATAAATAGGCCTAATCAAATAAAAAACAAATAAAAGAATAAGTAACGGAAAGCAAAGTATTTAAATAAGAGATGAGGATAACAAAATTAAAACATAATTTTAAAGACTTTAATAAGAATAACACTAATCAAAACAGAATTATAGATGCAGATTTCGTTAATTTTATACCCCCATATCATTATCAGTACTTACAAATAGCCTCAGATAGGGAACTAAAAATTTCTTTTGCATATATCAATTGTTTGCCATTCAGCATATCTGATACATTTCCACGTCTCATCTTAGACAACTTTCAACAAGAAACCGAAAGTTCCATTCCAATGCGGACTTTAGTATGTGAAACAACAGGGTATGCAAGTGGTGACATCTCTGGGGAAATATAAAAATGTCTTGATACGTCACAACAATGCAAGAGGCAGCCATGCGTGGAATTACTCTTACCGAATTTGGCATCTGCTGTAAGCTTCTTTACGCGCTCGTACTGCAACAGAAACAAAAGCACGTCACGTTTCTATGCAACACAAACAAATGACTACCACAATCACTTAATATTAGCACTTAGTAGCACTCAAAATTTATGAAACGTACAAAACAATGTTAATTCATTTATGAACAAGAGACATGATAGTATTTGACTGTACTGTCACTAAATTCAGCATGAATCTGAGTACGAGTATGCTGATAGAGGCACTGATAACAGTGTTAGGGGAGGCTGCAGTACAGTAGTAGTACAGTATAGCTATATTTCTCTTCCGTAAAAATTCGTTCTAATGAATTTATCTCCCATAAAAATTCATCTGAATCCAGTAGAGACCAATAGCTCCAAACTCACCCATATTTGTATACTGAGAAAAACAGAGTTTAATTTTTCTTACCCCATCTGCACTAATAATAATTATTGAGAAAGGAAAGGATTTTCTGGAATGGAAATTACAACTTCACTATCATGGAAATGCTTACGTCATATCCGACAAACTCAACAATCTGAACGAGTCCATTCCAGTACACAAAGGGAGTCCGCATATATACATAACCTACTTGGAAGAGTTTATTATGATCTATGGGGGGAAGAAGGTTGCTATATATTTAAGACAATGTCACTAAGTAACTTTTCGTTCTGAAAAGGAATTTAAAAATGTCAAATTAATGACATTAATTAGAGTTCACCCTGTATACAGTATACCAGTTAATTGTCTGTCACTCAAACACAATTTTTATTTTTCCTCTTAATAGCACATTGCGTTTTAGTGCATTATTATTATTATTATTATTATTATTATTATTATTATTATTATTATTATTATTATTATTATTATTGATGTAATATTAAACTGTACTGAACCATCACAGTAATCTAGAGGCTACAGAGCTGGACTTATAATCCTGTGGGCCCGGGTTCGATCCCCGGCGTACTCGTAAATTAGAACTTGCGTTGGGCAAGTCCGTGGTCCAGGTAACACAGGGGTTTCCTCTGAGAGCTCCGGTTCTCCTGTGACGTCCCAACAAATCTCCATCATCACCTCATCTAATCGCGGGTGTAGCGTAGACCAGTGTTCTATGTCGCAACCTGGGCAACGACTCTGTCGGTAAATTCGTCTACATAACTGGCTTCATATGAGCGAATGAAGAATAGTCAAGTATACCCGCCATTAGCAAAATAAATATATTAAAATGTATTTTGTCTGACAACATGAAATTCATTGCCTTGAATAAACAGTTGACGATTCATGAGACCCAACCTAAAACTTTACTTTGTTTACCACGTGAAATGATTAGTACGAAATCCGAAAACCACTTTAACTTGTATATTGTATATTAATTGTTACTGTATTACTGTTTTATTAGCATTAAATGAGCCGTTGAGAGCAGAAGTGGTGTAAGTCAAAAATGGGTAATGAGGGTTAAAGTAAACATTCTGTAAAATACAGCGTAAATTATCAATTAATATTCTTAATTAACTAGCGGACTTACTCGTGTTAAATATGTAAGTCTGTGCGCCTTACAGCTGTTTCGGTGCTTCATCACACCATCCTCAGAGCCTACTAGATCTCGGCATCATCTCGAACTTCTCTGCCTGTTATGTGGGTGCGTTTGATTGTTGAAAAGTGGAGTCAAATAGTGTGTGTGTTCTGAAATTGATCTGTGTGTTGAGAATTTGATCGGGGTGTGTTTTAGTGTGTCTGTATATTTCATATTGTTCTAGTGTGTTGAGTTTTTGGTTCTTGGGTTGTATGTGTAGGATTTCCATGTCTGTATTTATGTTATTGTATGTATGGTTAGCATTAGTTATGTGTTCGGCGTATGTATATGTATTGTGTCCTCTGGTTATAGCTTTAATGTGTTCTTTGTAACGTGTTTGGAATGATCTGCCTGTCTATCCAATGTAGAACTTGTCGCAACTATTAGATGTGAGTTTGTATACGCCTGTGTGGTCGTATTTATTTGTTTGTGTGTTGAGATGTCTTTGTAGTGTGTTTTCTGTTCTGTATGCTATGTTGTATTTCTGCTTTCTGAATGAAGATGTGCTTTTGTTTTCATATGTTAATGTGATGTATTTCTTGTATTTTTGTGTTTGTGTTGTGTTTTGCGTGTTTTTGTGTTTGTTAAGTTTCTGTTTTGTCTTTCTTATGATGTTGTCTATTAGGTTCAGATTCCAATATTCAACATATTTAAACTATTAGTAGTCAATGGATAGCACGAAGGACATATTAATTGCTACTTTGCGCTGTATTTTACGGAATTTTTACTTTAAACCTCATTACCCAATTTTGACATACACCACTTTTGCTCTGAACGGCTCAAATATTAATAATTAATGATTATGTTCGAATTTCAAATAATACTCGCTAGTAACTTTCGTTTCCTGAACGTTGGCAGCTTCTTCGAAAACAAACGAAAATAACTGCCGATTGTATTTGTGAGTACCGAAATTAGAAACAAAGTTGGAGAAAGAAAAGTCAGTCTGACAAAAGAAAAACACAATACTAATGTATTAGCATATGTAGCTACGAACAGTGAGATGATGTTTCTGTCAGCCTTAGGATATGATGTAGGAAGATCTGGACCGTAGACGATGATGTACTTTTCGTTTCGCTATGTTTATTTATTGAAAAGTTATAAGCGATTCTAATGTTACACTTTTATTTTTGGACATCGTTATGAACTGCTTGGTACTTAACGTGCCAACTAGAAAGACGTAATTCTGCGTCAGAAACTAAAGCAAGATTCGAACCCATGTCACTATCAGAACCTTCTATTGCTAGTAAAGCGACATCATTTTATTTTTACTTCGATTTTTATTGTACCTGAGTTTTTTAATGTACTTCACTCTCACCCCTTCTTCTAATGAAGTTCAACCGTCCTCCACACAGATCCAAGACCGCATATAGTAAACAGCACTGAGTTAGTGAGTACAGTACGTTCCAGAAATATATTCTCCTTTTCCAGTGACGAAAGAGCTTCCAATATTGAATCATATTTTCGCACAGGTACTGTCCGTTTGCCTACGTCGCATCCCGATTTCCCCCACCTGCTTCTGCTCGCCCCTCTGTAAAAGCTGGGCTGTCTTAGCTCTTTTCTGAAAACATTAATTTCTGTTAGGAAATTGAAGTTTACGTAATCTTATACAACTGTTTAAAATAACTTAAATAAAACGGCCTCGTTAAGTAATTAACTGTCACGTGATTTCCTCCCTTTCTACGACCCTACGACATAACCACTTGACGGACAGTAGATAGTATGTCTGAGTAATTTTATCTTTTCGGATCGGGCAGAAGTGAAGATTGAATTTACAGTACGTAAGGTACTCTTTTATAGAGTAGGTACAGAATTATTTCAACATGAGTTACTAGTACGAAGGACGAAACTGGGAATTGAAATTACGTACAATAGTCTATAGTGCGATAATATGCACATTAGAACTGAAGCCTGTATCGAAATGAACGGCCACCATTTTAAAAAAGTGTTTAAATATTCATATTATGTTTATTTTTCAATTTAACTTCATTCTCTATAGTGTACGCTAATGTGCTGTAGACAGTATAATATACACTGCATAATGAATACGTCCGCATGGACAGCTCAGTTCGTGAGTAAAACACTCATTGTTAATACTGTACTGTATTTTGATTAAATAAAAACCTAATGCAAATTATCGAACTCAAAATCGCGATATTTCCTAGTTTACGTACAGTAAATGGATGAACTACTTTTCTTCCCTCCTAAAGTGATTTGTTTGTGTTTTACGCCAGTATCATCGAACTCCAGTCCTGGAAAGGGGTAGCAAACTGTGTTTCCGGTTCTCTAAAGGTATAGCCAGGTTAATATTAAAAGTGTTAGTAAAAATAAAATGATGTCCCTGTATATGTCGCTACCGTCAGCTATGTTCGCTCAGGCACTAGCGTCGTTCTAGAAAAGAGATATCAGCTGATCGAGGAGCGCCTGGGAGTACTGTGACCCGCGGAACACAGCTCGGCGGCCAAAAATAAGCAGTCCTGCACACACACTTAATCATCTAGAAAGATCTTGAACACACATCAGGTGAGAAAACCCTACACAGATTAGAACCACAATAATACTGCTGTCCAAACATCGCAACTGCAATGGCTTTAAGATTCGTGCAAAGGCTTATTAAATACGACTGAAAGCCGTTGCCTAGGTTACTACAGAAGGCCGTGAAAGTCGGCAAAACCAAACTCAGGTTATGAATCGTGGAAGTGATATTATAACTGATTGGAGGGGCCAATAGAATGCTTTAAAATAATAATAAAAAAACTTATTATGACTTTTCTAATAAAATTAAGTGCATGGTTAATTACAAAATTAGGTTGAACATCTGCGTACTTTGACAACAGCGCATCGCCGGTTCACCTAGGAATACAAAGAATATTAAAGTATGAATATCAATATTCCGTCCCTTAGTTACAGCAGCAGGGTTGTCAGACTTTCTAACGACAGAAAATAACAAAATGTGTTAATTTTTTATTTAATTTGCAAGAAACCTACACATTTTATTCAAAAACTGCAAAGGGATAAATCATTTCTCATCAGTTTCTCTAACGATGATAGTAAAAAAATCAAAATCGTACAGATAGTACTTATCCAGTAAAACAGTGTTAACATCTAGGGGACGATGCATCTCAGATTTTTACAAAATATTAAAACAATTACTATTGTAAACATGTGACATACGATACTGAGAGAAGATTGTCTTAATAAAAGAATGACGACGCAACTCAGGTTTTTACAAAATATTAAAACAAATGATTATTGTAAACATGTGACATACGATAGTGAGAGGTAGATTGTCTTAATAATAAAAGAATGACGGCGCAACTCAGGTTTTTACGAAATATTAAAACAAATGACTATTGTAAACATGTGACATACGATAGTGAGAGGCAGATTGTCTTAATAATAAAAGAATGACGACGCAACTCAGGTTTTTACGAAATATTAAAACAAATGACTATTGTAAACATGTGACATACGATAGTAAGAGGCAGATTGTCTTAATAATAAAAGAATGACGACGCAACTCACGTTTTTACGAAATATTAAAACAAATGACTATTGCAAACATGTGACATACGATAGTGAGAAAAGATTATCTTAATAAAAGAATGACGACGCAACTTAGGTTTTTACGAAATATTAAAACAAATGACTATTGTAAACATGTGACATACGATTGTGAGAGGTAGATTGTCTTAATAATAAAAGAATGACGACGCAACTCTGGTTTTTACGAAATATTAAAACAAATGACTATTGCAAACATGTGACATACGATAGTGAGAAAAGATTATCTTAATAAAAGAATGACGACGCAATTCAGGTTTTTACGAAATATTAAAACAAATGACTATTGTAAACATGTGACATACGATAGTGAGAGGCAGCTTGTCTTAATAATAAAAGAATGACGACGCAACTCACGTTTTTACGAAATATTAAAACAAATGACTATTGCAAACATGTGACATACGATAGTGAGAAAAGATTATCTTAATAAAAGAATGACGACGCAATTCAGGTTTTTACAAAATATTAAAACAAATTACTATTGTAAACATGTGACATACGATAGTGAGAAAAGATTATCTTAATAAAAGAATGACGACGCAATTCAGGTTTTTACAAAATATTAAAACAAATTACTATTGTAAACATGTAACATACGATAGTGAGAAAAGATTGTCTTAATAAAAGAATGACGACGCAATTCAGGTTTTTACGAAATATTAAAACAAATGACTATTGTAAACATGTGACATACGATAGTGAGAAAAGATTGTCTTAATAAAAGAATGACGACACAATTCAGGTTTTTACAAAATATTAAAACAAATGACTATTGTAAACATGTGACATACGATAGTGAGAAAAGATTGTCTTAATAAAAGAATGACGATGCAATTCAGGTTTTTACAAAATATTAAAACAAATGACTATTGCAAACATGTGACATACGATAGTGAGAAAAGATTGTCTTAATAAAAGAATGACGACGCAATTCAGGTTTTTACAAAATATTAAAACAAATGACTATTGCAAACATGTGACATACGATAGTGAGAAAAGATTGTCTTAATAAAAGAATGACGACGCAATTCAGGTTTTTATAAAATATTAAAAAAAATTACTATTGCAAACATGTGACATACGATAGTGAGAAAAGATTGTCTTAATAAAAGAATGACGACGCAATTCAGGTTTTTACAAAATATTAAAAAAAATTACTATTGCAAACATGTGACATACGATAGTGAGAAAAGATTGTCTTAATAAAAGAATGACGACGCAATTCAGGTTTTTACAAAATATTAAAATAAATTACTATTGCAAACATGTGACATACGATAGTGAGAAAAGATTGTCTTAATAAAAGAATGACGACGCAACTCAGGTTTTTACAAAATATTAAAACAAATGACTATTGTAAACATGTGACATACGATAGTGAGAAAAGATTGTCTTAATAAAAGAATGACGACGCAATTCAGGTTTTTACAAAATATTAAAACAAATGACTATTGTAAACATGTGACATAAGATAGTGAGAAAAGATTGTCTTAATAAAAGAATGACGACGTAATTCAGGTTTTTACAAAATATTAAAAAAAATTACTATTGCAAACATGTGATATACGATAGTGAGAAAAGATTGTCTTAATAAAAGAATGACGACGCAATTCAGGTTTTTACAAAATATTAAAAAAAATTACTATTGCAAACATGTGATATACGATAGTGAGAAAAGATTGTCTTAATAAAAGAATGACGACGCAATTCAGGTTTTTACAAAATATTAAAATAAATTACTATTGCAAACATGTGACATACGATAGTGAGAAAAGATTGTCTTAATAAAAGAATGACGACGCAACTCAGGTTTTTACAAAATATTAAAACAAATGACTATTGCAAACATGTGACATACGATAGTGAGAAAAGATTGTCTTAATAAAAGAATGACGACGCAATTCAGGTTTTTACAAAATATTAAAACAAATGACTATTGTAAACATGTGACATAAGATAGTGAGAAAAGATTGTCTTAATAAAAGAATGACGACGTAATTCAGGTTTTTACAAAATATTAAAAAAAATTACTATTGCAAACATGTGATATACGATAGTGAGAGGTAGATTGTCTTAATAATAAAAGAAGGACGACATAGTTAAGATTTTTTTTTACAAAATATTAAAACAAATAACTATTGTAAACATGTGACATATGTGAGTAAGACGCAGAATGTCTTAATAATAAAAGAATGACGACGCATTTTAGATTATTACAAAATATTAAAACAAATGATTTTTCTATCCAACATTTGACAAAAGTTTGTGAAACAAACAGTGTTAACATTAACAAAAGCACAACGCATTTCAGATTTTTACTGGCGTAAAATAACTGACGACTGTAAAGAGACATCTGACGAACGTTAGTGAAATAGGTAGGCCTTGTTAACAATAACAGAAGAAGAACGTCTCGGGAGTCGCGACGCAGCAAAGAGTTAAACAGGTTTGTGCTATAATAAGAAGTACGTCATCGCTTTTCTTTTTCTCGCGGACTCCGGGGGTTTCACCCCCTTTGTGCTGCCATTATCTCATAATGGCGGGTGTAGACCTAGACTGCAGGATTGAATCAGCTGTGATCCTTTCACAGCCTCTTAGATACTGCGACTTGCTCTCTGATGCCATCAGTCCAAATCCAACGCCGTCTGTTTGGAGCATGAAGCGCCTAAGTCGACAAGTCTAATAAAAAAACGACGTATAAACTTTTTATGAATGATGTGTTCCACGGAAATTGTAATGTCTATGAAATCATTCATATGCATGCAGATGTTTTTCTTTTACGAAGTAACTTAATTTTCACTCAGGGATGTACAACGCTCAAACAAATAATCTCAATGCAACATAATTATCGAACCATAAGCTTGCGGAAGAGGTTGAGAATGGAGGCTTATATAAAATGTTCACCATTAACCGACAAGGAGATAGTATTAATAACAAAAGAAGCTCGGCGCGAAATATTCAATTGAATTTCTAAGTTTTAAACATATAGTGCGAATATTTAGTCGCAGGCGATGTGCGCCTTGATCAGGCGAGTCTATTTAGTTACGCCAAGGGGTATTCGGGTTATTCACTCGCTTGCCTTCGAAGCGATCGGATGTCATGCGTGCGGTAGAGCGGTATGTTTCCAGTACAATTAAGCTGTACTGCATTCCTTTACCGACCGCTCGCCCTTATCTCTACTCTGGAACTCTCCCCACTCCTCCTATTACTTCCCCTCTTTCACGTCGCTGGCTGCCAGGACTAAATTATAGGTCTGTAATTCACGTAGGAATAGAAATCTTGATGTCTTAAAACAGTCTCTGAATTTTTAATTTGTGGTGTAATGAGAAACAGCCCTGGATTATTCTCAGAAAATGCATGTTTATTTAATAATCCCACAATAAGTATTCGCACTCGTAAGCGGCTTCGTCTTTCTTCTTAAAAATCCAAATAAAATACGGTAACTTACAGATTTTTTGACAGCACACTGGATGAAAAAAGCTTCTCAACCGAATAATAACAGGCATTTCTCATATTTATTCAGCGTTTAATTTCCTCCCGAGTGTCATTTATATTTGTTACTGTTGCTCCAAGATATTTGAATTTTTCCAACTCTTCAAAAAATAAATTTACAATTTTTATATTTCCATTTCGTACAATATTCTGGTCACGAGATATAATCATATACTTGGTCTCTTCGGGATTTACTTCCAAACCTATCTCTTTACTTGCTTCCAGTAAAATTCCCGTGTTTTCCCTAATCGTTTGTGGATTTTCTCCTAACATATTCACATCATCAGCATAGAACCTTGTTTCCTTATCGCTTCAAATTTTGGTGGACATGAAGGACTCGTTCATTTTTATGCAAGCAGTTACAATACTATAAAGGTTTGGAAGTAAATCCCGAAAAGACAAAGTATATGATTATGTCTCGTGATGAGAATATTGTACGAAATGGAAATATAAAAATTGGAAATTTTGAAGAGGTGGAGAAGTTCAAATATCTTGGAACAACAGTAACAAATATAAATTATACTCGGGAGGAAATTAAACACAGAATAAATATGGGAAATGCCTGTTATTATTCGGTTGAGAAGCTTTTATCATCCAGTCTGCTGTCAAAAAATCTGAAAGTTAGAATTTATAAAACAGTTATATTACCGGTTGTTCTTTATGCTTGTGAAACTTACACTCTAACTTTGAGAGAGGAACATAGGTTAAGGGTGTTTGAGAATAAGGTGCTTAGGAAAATATTTGTGGCTAAGAGGGATGAAGTTACAGGAGAATGGAGAAAGTTACACAACGCAGAACTGCACGCATTGTATTCTTCACCTGACATAATTAGGAACATTAAATCCAGACGTTTGAGATGGGCAGGGCATGTAGCACGTATGGGCGAATCCAGAAATGCATATAGAGTGTTAGTTGGGAGGCCGGAGGGGAAAAGACCTTTGGGGAGGCCGAGACGTAGATGGGAGGATAATATTAAAATGGATTTGAGGGAGGTGGGATATGATGGTAGAGAATGGATTAATCTTGCTCAGGATAGGGACCAATGGCGGGCTTATGTGAGGGCGGCAATGAACCTCCGGGTTCCTTAAAAGCCACTCTACCCCATTATCTCTTGGCCTAGTTGCCTCACGAGTGGTGCCTTGTTGGTATCACTGGTGAGGTTCAGACCTGTCTTCGGACAGTTGACTAAAAAAACAAAAAAAAAAAAAACAACGGCACATGCGTTTTCAGGCATCTAAAAAAAAAATACTTCAGTAGAAATATATCTTGGGGCGAGCAGTAGCGTCGTCATTGTTGAGGCGTAATGCTGCAAGTGAGAAAGTCGCAAGTTCGATTCCCGATGGGTTCATGGATTTTCTCCATTAATGTAATTTTTCCAGCCAATTTATGTCTCTGGGGTTTAGTCAGCCTGTACAGGTGGGAGTTCTAACCTCCAGACACCCTGAGAGCTTGAGATGGGGGTTTCTTTATAAAGCGTAATGTAGCAGAATCAATGCTGTATGCCTCTAAGAAAAGTAACACACGAAGTTGCAGTGCGCCTGTAAGTAGCGACCACTTCTCTGACAGTTGCATGTAGCGGGTTGCCGTCCGTTCAAGGCGTTACGTATGAAAGAAAACATTTCATTTTCTGAGACGGCAAAATTCTATTATGACTGATGCAGGGTCGAATGGAAATTTGTCTTATTTTCCACAGAGTGAATTATGTTCTCGGAGGTGGTGCACAGTGACGGCAAAAATAACGATTTATTATTCTGGTACATCGCTCCAAGAAGGGGAAGTTTCGGTCGAAGTCAAGTATCAGCCATTCGATGATAAAAATAACACATCTCCATATTCCAGCAATATGTTTTGTTCCTTGATCACTACATAATTAAGGAAGAGACTAGTGAAGTGCTTTGTGTGGACTGTGGCATTGTATGTGGCAGAAACATGGACATTACGACGAAGTGAAGAGAAGCGACTAGAAGCATTTGAAATGTGGATATGGAGAAGAATGGAGCGTGTGTAATGGACAGACAGAATAAGAAATGAAGCTGTGTTGGAAAGAGTGGATGAAGAAAGAATGATGCTGAAACTGATCAGGAAGAGGAAAAGGAATTGGCTGGGTCACTGGCTGAGAAGAAACTGCCTACTGAAGGATGCACTGGAAGGAATGGTGAACGGGAGAAGAGTTCGAGGCAGAAGAAGATATATGATGACAGACGACATTAAGATATATGGATCATATGAGGAGACTAAGAGGAAGGCAAAAAATAGGAAAGACTGGAGAATGCTGAGTTTGCAGTGAAAGGCCTCCCCTTGGGCAGAACACTTACGTATGTAGTACATAATTATGATGCAACACAACAAATGACGTACAGTCTCTATGTCAAGGCGGTACACATTCCACATGCAAGAAGGACAAAGGGAATACAAAGAGAATAACGAAACTATAACGAGCGGAACAGAAGAACCAAGGGTAAGATAAATATGACAAGTGAAAAGCAAAGAGAATAAGGGACACAACAGGAGAACAAGGGGAATGCAAGGAGAACAAGGGGAATGCAAGGAGAACAAGGGGAATGCAAGGAGAACAAGGGGAATGCAAGGAGAACAAGGGGAATGCAAGGAGAACAAGGGAAATGCAAGGAGAACAAGGGGAATGCAAGGAGAACAAGGAGAATGCAAGGAGAACAAGGGGAACAAGGGGAAGACAAGGGGAACAAGGGGAATGCAAGGAGAACAAGGGGAATGCAAGGAGAACAAGGGGAATGCAAGGAGAACAAGGGGAAGACAAAGAGAACAAGGGGAATGCAAGGAGAACAAGGGGAATGCAAGGAGAACAAGGGGAAGACAAAGAGAACAAGGGGAATGCAAGGAGAACAAGGGGAATGCAAGGAGAACAAGGGGAAGACAAAGAGAACAAGGGGAATGCAAGGAGAACAAGGGAAATGCAAGGAGAACAAGGGGAAGACAAAGAGAACAAGGGGAATGCAAGGAGAACAAGGGGAATGCAAGGAGAACAAGGGGAAGACAAAGAGAACAAGGGGAAGACAAGGAGAACAAGGGGAAGACAAGGAGAACAAGGGGAAGACAAGGAGAACAAGGGGAACACAAGGGGAACAAGGGGAAGACAAAGAGAACAAGGGGAAGACAAGGAGAACAAGGGGAAGACAAGGAGAACAAGGGGAAGACAAAGAGAACAAGGGGAAGACAAAGAGAACAAGGGGAAGACAAGGAGAACAAGGGGAAGACAAAGAGAACAAGGGGAAGACAAAGAGAACAAGGGGAAGACAAAGAGAACAAGGGGAAGACAAGGAGAACAAGGGGAAGACAAGGATAAAAAGGTGAAGACAAAGAGAACAAGGGTAAGACAAGCATAACAAGGGGAAGACAAAGAGAAGAAGGGGAAAACAAGGATAACAAGGGGAACATAATGTGAATTTCAGTGACCAGGACGTTTATTTGAAATAGTGCAAGCTACAACAAATAATATTACAAAATAAAATTAATCTACCCAGGCCACAGTTAATAAAAAGTAGATTACATGATGAACGCTCTACCAGAAAGGACATTTAGGAAAGTAACAGGAAGAAAAGTGGCGGGAAGAACATTTCTGTAAAGACCGGAATCTTCTGTATATATATTTGCGACATTATGCATAATTGATTAGAAAAATATTTGTTTGTATAGAGGAATTTGGCACAATATTCTCTGTTCTGCAGCGAAAACAATCTCGGCTTGTAAAACTAATAATAATTCTGTAAAGACAAACAACAGATCTAAAACTGTTCATATCGGTAGATACTTAGTAAACTGCAACCTACAACTACCAATATGCAATACTTCCTGTGTAACAGAGCTGGGAGGCGAGGTTTGGATGGGGATTGGTCCTTCGTCGTTTCCATGGAGGCGCACATATCTACGTCTAAGAATGTATTACCAGCTAGTAGCGAATATAAACAAAAAGGTTCAAAGCAAAAATAAAGATTGGCTGAACCTTCAGTTTTGAGGCTCTGTCTTTATCTCTGTCAGTGACTCTACAAAGGCAAATTTATAACATCCCCAGTCTATGGTACCTTAAGATAAGACAGCGAAACTTTTATATGCTACTTACTTACTTACTGGCTTTTAAGGAACCCGGAGGTTCATTGCCGCCCTCACATAAGCCCGCCATCGGTCCCTATCCTGAGCAAGATTAATCCAGTCTCTACCATCATATCCCACCTCCCTCAAATACATTTTAATATTATCTTCCCATCTACGTCTCGGCCTCCCTAAAGGTCTTTTTCCCTCCGGCCTCCCAACTAACACTCTATATGCATTTCTGGATTCGCCCATACGTGCTACATGTCCTGCCCATCTCAAACGTCTGGATTTAATGTTCCTAATTATGTCAGGTGAAGAATACAATGCGTGCAGTTCTGCGTTGTGTAACTTTCTCCATTCTCCTGTAACTTCATCCCTCTTAGCCCCAAATATTTTTCTAAGAACCTTATTCTCAAACTCCCTTAATCTCTGTTCCTCTCTCAAAGTGAGGGTCCAAGTTTCACAACCATACAGAACAACCGGTAATATAACTGTTTTATAAATTCTAACTTTCAGATTTTTTGACAGCAGACTGGATGACAAAAGCTTCTGTCCTGCTATATGAAAAAATATTTTTTTCAAAATTCAGAAGTTCACTGTGCAGTGATGAAGAGTTTCCTTCATAACTCATGAACTTGTTAACTTTTTCATGTTCTCTCTCTTTTATTTTATTGCTGAAACTCATGTTCACAATATCATGCTCTTTCAACTACATTCCTTAATAAATAATATCTTTTTTATATTGGGTTACAACGAAATACTGATATTTGACCATTTTTAAATGACTTTAATTTTTATCAGACAATCTATGAAAGGTAGACAAGTGATCTTGCATCATATTGTAGATATGACATGCATAAATACATACAAAAATTTTCATCACAGAATGTTGGATAGTTTTTTAATTATGTGGGAATGCTTGATCATTGCAGAGTGAACTGAATTTTGAAAAAAAAAAAAAAAAAAAAAAAAAAAAAATGCAAATACATTTTTTAAATCGTAAAAATATTTTTTTTTTCATATAGGAGGACAGTGTTTTACAGAAAGTAATTTTCATTATTGTTGTTTTTTTCATTTTATTGGATTATTTTACGAAGCTGTATCAACATCTGGGTTATTTAGCATCTGAATAATATGAAGGTGATAATGCCGGTGAAATGAGTCCGGGGTCCAGCACCGAAAGTTACCCAGCATTTACTCGTATTGGGTTGAGGGAAAACCCCGGAAAAAACCTCAACCAGGTAACTTGCCCTGACCGGGATTCGAACCCGGGCCACCTGGTTTCACAGCCAGACACGCTGACCATTACTTCACAGGTGTGGACTTCATTATTGTACAACATACAGTAATTGAGAAAAAAATTTGTATATTTCCAAAATTTTCCAGCTGCAAGCTATACCTAACCCCTTAACAATCTCACACACTCGAACCTACAGTCTTCATATACAACTTAACAATTGGAATCATATTGGACGTCTTATTTTTCTGAAGTAATTGAGTTGAACTGGGCAGGTCTTAATTCTGTGTTTGAGTGGAATGACGTACAGAGGTCTTTAAATTTTTTGGTTAAGTACGTAGGGAAAGCAATACGTCAGGCAATCCTTTTTAATGAAATTTCGAATGTCAGAGAATATGTAACGGTCAGCAAAGTTAAGAAATGGAATACAGAAATGGGTAGAAGCAGGCTATTCACAGAATTTGAAGAGAAAAACATTGCATTTAGGAATGTAGCTACTCTAATAGAATTTTCCTTGTGTGTACAAATGCCCCAACATAGAGGATAATCTGTGGCCGGACGAAAAACTTCGGCTAAAGCCAGAAACACATGATAATAACAAAGTGTAATTTGAATATTACTTGTCAAGAATTCCATGGTTTGGAGGTCATTAAAGGCAATTCATACAAGCAAAAAAATATGTGTAAATAGCATTATAATGTGTACTAGCCGTACCCGTGTGCTCCGCTGCATCCGTTAGAAATAAATATAAAGTAATTACATAATTAAAATAGGACGTTTGATCCAGGGAACATTCGTGTTTGATAGAAGGATAAATCGTTTATTATGTTACTTAATTTAAATTGTATTTAAATAATTAAAATGCGATCATTTTGATCCAGAGACACTCATTTGGTGCAATGACAATTCCTTTAACATGTTTCTTAATTGTTATTACCAATTATTTTTGGAAAAGCGAAAATTAACAGAAAAATTTTGGCTACAGATTTATTATTATGTTTATATTATGTAAAAAGTGTGTTGATAACGGATGTACTCGAATTAGAAAGTTTTTAATTTGTTGTGGGAGCTCTTGAATCTCAGGAGGAACAACTTTTACAACAGCGCAACATAATCTGCTTGGCTCATTACCCAATTTTTTTGCATTGCATTTATTGCATATGTATTTTATGTATTTTAACACGATTCAATTGAGCATAGTTAAAATTTGAATTATAAAATAATGGATTGCAAAGCTAACGTACTATTACTGCATACTAAATCAATACACTCTCGTTGTTCGTTAATTCTCTGAGATAAAAATGAATATGTTCATAAACATTATTATAAGAAATACAGGAAATGAATATACAGAATAGCCTATCAAGTTTTCTGTGCATAAGAAGCTATTTTAATCTTACCTGTCCTCAATTCACTCAGAAGTTACTGTAATAACATTATAGCATTATGTCCATCTAGAGAAACCACACTTTCCAATGGTGAAATAATAATTAATTATACAAATCGGTTAATTTAGCTTCCGATATTACTTCATACAAACACAGAAACATTCTCTGTAGGCTATGTTTCATAGCTTTCGATTGTTGTGTCCAAGGCCCCTTATAGACGAAGTCATTTGTTTTTTAATTCAATACACCGCCTTAGATGGCAGTTATTTTAATTTTAAAACTCATTTATCTCATTAAATATCAGTCCTATCAAAATTTTTCAGAGAATAAAACTTATCCGAAATCATTTTTAAAGAAACTTTTGTTATGTAACATATTTCACAAAAATCAATAATAAGCGAGATATTTCGATTTATTTAATTCAGGCCCCCTTATAACCCCCCTTTTAAATAACGTATTTTGAATGCCATATAGCCTAAAATCTAAGTTACAACGAACTTAATTTATATTATATTCCAATTTTCATCGAAATCGGTTCAGCCATTATTACGTGAAAAGGTAACAAACATACAGACAGACAGACATACAAACAAAAATTTCAAAAAAGCGATTTTCGGTTTCAGGGTGGTTAATTATATATGTTAGGACCAATAATTTTTGGAAAATCGAAAATTACCAGAAAAATTTCGGCTACAGATTTATTATTAGTATAGATTTTTTTTTCTTATTTTACAGATGTTAATATGATAATTTTTGGCACGAAAAGTAGTAAAATGGTTTGATGATATAATTTGATAATTGCATCTATTTTTAATCACTGACATGTATTAATTGTATCCCATAACTAATTTACTAATGCATTCTTTAAACTTTTTCTTGTAATAAAAGTGATTACTGCAGATTCTATCTAGTATTTTAGTATTAGTAGTATTTATTTATTTAACCTGGTAGAGATAAGGCCGTCAGGCCTTCTCTGCCCTCTACCAGGGGATTACAACTATAATATGAACAATAAAATTACAATTAACATTAAATTTACAATTACAATAAAAATTAAAGTACGACAAGATTACCTGATTAATGAAAGCTAGACATTTTATCATAGAAGTTAAGAACAAAGAATATTTTTGTATTTACTGAATTACAAATTAAACCTACAATAACAAAATTCTATAGTAATGAAATTACCGGATATTGAAATATTTTGTGATATATTAAGAGAACTATTTACAAGAAACCATGTCTGAACGAGTCTCAATTACTGACCAAGTGCCTAGTAAGTTTTCGTTTGAATTCAGTTTTATTTCGACAGTCCCTGATGCCAGCAGGTAGCGAATTCCAGAGTCTTGGCAGGGCCATTGTGAAAGAGGATGAGTATGAGGAGGTGCGATGGGATGGTATTGTTAGTATTGTTTCATGGCGAGAGCGTGTGTTCAGATTGTGGTGGGAAGAAAGGTAAGTGAAGCGAGACGACAGGTACGAAGGAATAGAAGAGTTCAAGATTTCGAAGAGAAAGAGAAGTGAATGTAAATTTCTTTTCTTATCTAGTTTAAGCCAACCTATTGCTTCCAGGGATGGGGTAATATGATCATATTTACGAACATTGCTTAGAACAATTTGGATTTAGGAAAAATAAAGGCACAGAAAATGCAACATTCAGTTTAACTGACAAAATTCTGGAGGCAGTAAATAAAAAATTACAAGTTGGAGGGATTTTCTGTGATTTATCCAAAGCATTTGACTGTATAAATCATAAAATGATGCTAGATAAATTAGATTATTATGGAATTAAAGATGTTGTGCACCAATGGTTGCACTCATATCTCATAGATAGGAAACAGAAAGTTGAAATCAATGCAACTATGAAATCTACATCGACATGGGGAACTATCAATAATGGAATTCCTCAAGGATCAATATTAGGTCCCCTACTTTTTCTAGTCTTTATAAATGATCTTGCCCCCCCTAATAAAAGATGTAGGTCATCCCATATTATTTGTAGATGACACAAGTATAGTAATTACAGCCAATAACTCCAACACATTCCAATCTTCAACAGAGGAAATTCTCTTCAAAATATGTGACTGGTTCCCAGTCAATAAATTAGTATTAAATTGTAACAAAACTAACATAATTCAATTTAAATCCTGTCCAAATTCAACCTCGCAAATTTCTAGAGCAATAATTAACAATATATCACTATTAGAAACAACAACAACCAAATTTCTTGGCTTAAAAATCGATAGTGTGTTAAATTGGAAAAATCATATTAAAGAAATTACCCCCAAACTAAATTCAGCTTGTTTTGCTATCAGATCTATGCAAAAGATAGTAAATATCAATACCTTAAAAACAATATACTTTGCATACTTCCACTCGGTAATGAGTTTTGGAATAATATTCTGGGGAAATTCCACAGATAGTAACAGTATATTTCTATTACAAAAAAGAGTAAATAGAATAATAGTAGGTGCCAAATCTAGGGAATTGTGTAGGACTATTTTAAAAAAACTACAAATAATGCCCATGGCTTGTCAGTATATCTTTTCATTAATAATCTTCCTCGTATGTAATCGTGAAAACTTTGTAACTAATTCAACAGTTCATAGCATAAATACACGTCAAAAAATGGCTTTCATACTCCATCGGCAAGTCTATCATGCTATCAAAAAGGAGTGCGTTATATGGCAGTAAAAGTTTTTAATAGCCTCCCTATCGATATAAAAAATGAAACTCAAAACATAAGATTATTTAGGGCCAAATTAAAGAAGTACCTAATTTCTCACGCCTTCCATTCTGTAGGTGAATTCATGACATTCAATAACGCTTCATGAAATTGATACTAAAACTTTGTGTTGTACTAGTAGACTATATTGTAAATCTCGTCTGTATATATTTCATCTAGATTGTGACTATAAATTAAGACTTTATAATAGTATTAAGTTTTTTGACTTGTTCCATATTCTAGCTGTAAGCAATGTATGAATACCATGGAATGTTAATAAATACAATACAATACAATACAATACAAAACGTACACACAAATTATGAGCACGTTGAAGTTTCATTTTGTTGTCGCTGGAGAGGTCAGTCAGTAAAATGTCCGCATAGTCAAAATAGGGAAATACAAGCGTCTGCACAAGGGACTTTTTTAAACAAGAGGGAAGATGAACATTTATCCTTTTTAGTACATGGATAATAGAATATACTTTTCAAATATAATTATGCAAAAAAAAAAAAAAATCTGTGGCCTAGTTAACAAATTATGTTAATACTAGACGGATCTAGTCTAGACAACTTCCCGGACTGGTCCTGCTTTTTGTGTCCGAAGATCTGACCATCGTATCTGAAAGGTAAGAATGTCACCGACTATACCAGCATGGATGTGGTATCCTTTAGAAAGGTTTTATATGCCTGACTCACAAGTCTCCAAATTCTAAGGTAAGTAAGTCACAGGGACTGCAACACGGATCTTTTAAACTACATGCTGACACACATGCGATGGCTAAAACCGTTAACAAAATACTGTCTGATACTGATCATTTATGCAAAGTTTTCTACCCCAAGGGCAAGTATTTCATTGCAAACCCAGCATTCTCCAATCTTTCCTATTTTCTGCCTTCCTCTTATTCTCCTCATATGATCCATATATCTTAATGTCGTCTATCATCTGATATCTTCTTCTGCCCCGAACTCTTCTCCCGTTCACCATTCCTTCCAGTGCATCCTTCAGTAGGCAGTTTCTTCTCAGCCAGTGACCCAGCCAATTCCTTTTCCTCTTCCTGATCAGTTTCAGCATCATTCTTTCTTCACCCACTCTTTCCAGCACAGCTTCATTTCTTATTCTGTCTCCACTTCACACACTCCATTCTTCTCCATATCCACATTTCAAATGCTTCTAGTCGCTTCTCTTCACTTCGTCGTAATGTCCATGTTTCTGTCCCATACAATGCCACACTCCACACAAAGCACTTCACTAGTCTCTTCCTACCTTAATCATTAAGTTACAAGTCATCATCAGTTCACAAGATGGATGCCCCAGTCAATGTGACTCATTTACCTACAGCTAGAATTGGAATCAGGCCTAGAAATCCTCCCAACGGACACCAGATTCATTCTATATACTCAGTAGCATTCTTAGCTTAGCACATAAATCCAACGATCACTTATCACAACTGAATTTCACTAACACTAACCTGAATAAGAGAAAGATGTCCAAATCTTTTATTTTAAAACGCTTAATAACTATATTATCAACTCATAAACAACTTTTGCAATTTCACTTTTAATAAAAACAGCCGAAAATCGAAAGCATATGCGAAAGTGTTGGCAATATAATGCAAGAATAAAATATAAGACAGCAGACTGGGTTGCTATGGAAATGGATATTACATCAGAAGTTCAGTGTTGCTATAGAAACTGAAACATCAGAAACTAAGGTTGGCTCTCTTAATGATCTGTCCATGTCTTAAAACCATGTCCTAAGCAAACGTCAGAGACGAATAAAATTGTGGTTGTCCTCAGTTTAGCATAAACAGGGGTCTACTCACATCCATGTCCTCTCCCAGCAAAGACTTGGTCACCTGTTGACACAACAGCTTCATCTTCACTGACGTCTGCAAAACACAAACAACACTGTCTTAAAATGTTACCTCACTTCTTGAGAAAGAGCCCATTTGTAGCTCCAAAATATAACTGTGATATGATTCCTGTTAATAAGTTACTTAATAAAATTTAATTAATGTAAAAATCTAAGTTTAATTGTAACCCGGAGGTTCATTGCCGCCCTCACATAAGCCCGCCATTGGTCCCTATCCTGAGCAGGATTAATCCAGTCTCTATCATCATATCCCACCTCCCTCCAATCCATTTTAATATTATCCTCCCATCTACGTCTCGGCCTCCCCAAAGGTTTTCCCCTCCGGCTTCCCAACTAACACTCTATATGCATTTCCGGATTCGCCCATACGTGCTACATGCCCTGCCCATCTCAAACGTCTGGATTTAATGTTCCTAATTATGTCAGGTGAAGAATACAATGCGTGCAGTTCTGTGTTGTGTAACTTTCTCCATTCTCCCTGTAACTTCATCCCGCTTAGCCCCAAATATTTTCCTAAGAACCTTATTCTCAAACACTCTTAACCTATGTTCCTCTCTCAAAGTGAGAGTCCAAGTTTCACAACCATACAGAACAACCGGTAATATAACTGTTTTATAAATTCTAACTTTCAGATTTTTTGACAGCAGACTGAATGATAAAAGCTTCTCAATCGAATAATAACAGGCATTTCCCATATTTATTCTGTGTTTAATTTCCTCCCGAGTGTCATTTATATTTGTTACTGTTGCTCCAAGATATTTGAATTTTTCCATCTCTTCGAAAGATAAATCTCCAATTTTTATAGTTCTATTTCGTACAATATTCTGATCACGAGACATAATCATATACTTTGTCTTTTCGGGATTTACTTCCAAACCTATCGCTCTACTTGCTTCCAGTAAAATTCCCGTGTTTTCCCTAATCGTTTGCGGATTTTCTCCTAACATATTCACGTCATCCGCATAGACAAGTAGCTGATGTAACCCGTTCAATTCCAAACCCTCTCTGTTATCCTGGATTTTCCTAATGGCATACTCTAGAGCGAAGTTAAAAAGTAAAGGTGATAGTGCATCTCCTTGCTTTAGCCCGCAGTGAATTGGAAACGCATCTGACAGAAACTGACCTATACGGACTCTGCTGTACGTTTCACTGAGACACATTTTAATTGATCGAACTAGTTTCTTGGGAATACCAAATCCAATAAGAATATCATATAAAACTTCTCTCTTAACCGAGTCATATGCCTTTTTGAAATCTATGAATAACTGATGCACTGTACCCTTATACTCCCATTTTTTCTACATTATCTGTCGAATACAAAATATCTGATCAATAGTTGATCAATTACGCCATATAGGAGTGCCATTTTAAATTTCTAAAGGGGGTATGGGTGAAATCTAGAATGCAAATGCCTGGTTTCAGACTTCCCCCTCAATATCTAAATTTACGTGTTTTTTTGTTTAAATTGAATTCAATTTAAATAACTAGTTATTTAGACTGGGAAGTTTTGAAATGAAAGTCTTGTATAGTGAGAAGATTGCAAAGGACGTAGATGGGAGGATAATATTAAAATGTATTTGAGGGAGGTGGGATATGATGGTAGAGACTGGATTAGTCTTGTTCAGGATAGGGACCGATGGCGGGCTTATGTGAGGGTGGCAATGAATCTCCGGGTTCTTTAAAAGCCATTTGTAAGTTGTAAGGAAGTTTCTAGTTAGAGACTTTGCAGGAAGTGGACAATGGATGCACTCTTTCGCACTGTGCTTGCAGGTTCTGAGGAAAAATTACTTCTTAGACAGTGGTATGAGAGATCGACAAAATGTGTCCAAAATATATCAGAGCATGCTGAGTACTATAGTTTTAACTGAAGTGCAGTATACTGACCATACGGGTGAGGGTATTGATCTCTGCCAGGATCCAATCTGGACAGTCCAGATCTCCACAGAAGCGGAACCTCTGAAAACAAACACAAACGTATTAACACATATTACCACAGGTGATGTTTTCTAATTGGTGGTCTGCAAACCACAAGGGATTCACAAACCCCATCCAGAAAGTCTAAGAACTGTTCAAGGGAAAATCTTCTGCATTTTTATGAAATAGTACAATTGAAAATTATCACATAGTCAGTTGAACAAATTCAGAGTATCATAGTCTAATTAAGAGATGTTTAGACACACTTGGGCACTCTCAAAACTAGTCTTCAATGATATCAGTGTTGTGTAAGTGAAGTGTGTTGTGTAAGTGAAGTGTGTTGTGTAAGTGAAGTGTGTTTCTGTCACTGAAGTTTTACAGTTTATAGTGGCAGTGCAAAGTATTTGAACAGTGAAATGTTTTTGAGTGTTAGTGAAATCAGGATAGAATCAGTGAAATGTGTCGTACTTCCAGTGCAGTGAGTGAGTTGACAGCGAAATGAGTGTAGTGCTCTAAGGTACTTGTGCACATATGAACATATCATACTCGTGGGTTTTAGTTCGAACTTAGGGTTAAGATACAAATTAGATTTACTTTAAATGTTATTTTAAGTGATTGTGCTTCATTTAATTTAGGATTCTCCTTGTTGTTGTTGTTGTTGTTATTATTATTATTATTATTATTATTATTATTATTATAAATTATGGTTTTTAAGGAACCCGGAGGTTCATTGCCGCCCTCACATAAGCCCGCCATTGGTCCCTATCCTGAGCAAGATTAATCCAGTCTCTATCATCATACCCCACCTCCCTCAAATACATTTTAATATTATCTTCCCATCTACGTCTCGGCCTCCCCAAAGGTCTTTTTCCTTCCGGCCTCCCAACTAACACTCTATATGCATTTCTGGATTCGCCCATACGTGCTACATGCCCTGCCCATCTCAAACGTCTGGATTTAATGTCAGGTGAAGAATACAATGCGTGCAGTTCTGTGTTGTGTAACTTTCTCCATTCTCCTGTAACTTCATCCCTCTTAGCCCCAAATATTTTCCTAAGCACCTTATTCTCAAACACCCTTAACCTCTGTTCCTCTCTCAAAGTGATAGTCCAAGTTTCACAACCATACAGAACAACCGGTAATATAACTGTTTTATAAATTCTAACTTTCAGATTTTTTGACAGCAGACTGGATGACAAAAGCTTCTCAACCGAATAATAACAGGCATTTCCCATATTTATTCTGTGTTTAATTTCCTCCCGAGTATCATTTATATTTGTTACTGTTGCTCCCAGGTATTTGAATTTTTCCACCTCTTGAAAAGATAAATTTCCAATTATTATTATTATTATTATTATTATTATTATTATTATTATTATTAATTTATTATTAACTGTATTTTTATATACCCATTTGCAGTGTGAATAAATACATCATATAATTTTTTTAATTTGAATTTAAATTCTTTGATAACAAAAATTGTATATAATTTATTTACAAAGATTTTACTTCGGAATATGTCTTTCTCGTATTAAATTTCACCGTATGTGGTTAACATGTTTCAGCCTGTTATGAGCCCCTTCAGAACTGGTTGTTGCTGATCTTGGCGCTTTTTGTTTGTTTTTCCTGTGGGGGTGTGTTTGTGTAGTGTAATGTGGAGTCAAAGAGTATGTGTGTTCTGAAAATGAGTTGTGTGTTGAGAATTTCATTTGGATGTGTCTATATATTTCGTATTGTTATAGCGTGTTTAGTTTCTGGCTTTTGGTAAATCAAGATGGCTAACTCTATTGAGCATATTGAGGTTAAAATGGATGAAAATACTAGTCTGTGATAAAAACACCGAAGAAAAGGAAGATTCCGTACATTTTACAACATTGGGCAGAACTTATTAAAAAAACCCATTTTGTGTTGTAGAAATGCAGTCTAAAGACTGTAAATTCAGCTCCTCTTACAAGTAAGCTGTGTAAGACAAACCGATCACAATCTGGTGTTCGTAATGGTTTCAGGAAAGCAGCAGGTTTCAGACTTGAAGGGGGAAATAAAGTTGATGTAAAATATACATACAGCGACATGGATGTGTACGAAACTCTTATGGCCAGTTTGTCCAAGCAATGTTTAATTTTGCTTAACGAATGTTAAATTAACAGTCTGTTTATTTTTAACGCTTTGTTAATGTATTTTCCATTTGTTCAACATAATTTTGTTTAAGATAACCAACACTTAACTATAACGTCTGTTAGCACTATTTTAACTACTCAACAGCAGTTGGTAATGATTCTACACATGTAAGACAATTTTTGATTGGCTAAAATTAATCTTTAAATTCTACATTATAGAGTGAGTCATGAAACTTGCATAAAATGACAACCTGTTACAGTAGGCCACGCTCCATAAACAAACAGTTGACAAATGAAAGTTGTAGGTGAATAATAATTACAAAGTAAGGTTATATTTCCTCATTGCTATTAAGGATACGAAATATGAAAGAAATAAAATAACACTGATGTATTTAAACAGTCCAAAGTATTTTTTAAATGTTATATTACCAGTCACATGCTAAACATTCCCTACAGAGAGACACAGAATATTAATTTCGCAACTTCTTTTCGAACAGCTGTGGAGACATCGGCCATATTTAACTAAATGTTAAACGAGTTAACTGCCCAAAATCCTACATTTAAAATTAACAAACTGTTAACAATCTGTTAAACCAAACTGTTGTTGAAAACATAAAATTTTATTAATTAACAAACTGTTTAGAGTTTAACAGTCGTTAAATTTTCTAACAATACTTGGAAAAACCGGCCATTAATGTTTAGAAAATGGAAACCCGCAAAATTACAAACAACTCTGACAGCTGAGAAAGCTCTAAATATCTTACATATTCAATTTTGTGATATTCAAGTAAAAGGGATGTCATTTTTTGTTCAAATGGAGTTTTGTTCCCCAGGTGAATACACAAGTTGAATTCTACAAGTGGGTGTGCAAAAAAAAAAAAATAAATAAATAAATAAAAAAAGTAAAACAAAATAATACTAGCATTTGCTGTGTTTTTGTATTTGTGTAGAAAATTATTCGCAATAACGGTCCGAAGTTTAATTTTCATTTATCTCGAAACTAATTTTTATGACTAACTTCCCTTTATGCAAACCACTGAATTAAACTATTTTAATATACAGGGTGGACCGTACGTAATGTCATTATTTCAAGGGGCTATTATTTTAGATATATCAAACAAAAACGTTTAATACAATTTTGCTAATTTTCACTTCCTTTTCGAGATAAAAATTGTTTTACCTGTTATATTCCATAGCATGTTTAGGGAAAGCCATTGATTTAATTCCCAATATAGGCCTACTCAGTCAAGTTTAAGAGAGCAGTGTATTATGATAATAAATGATTGAAAGAATTTTAGTTTTGTCCTTTAAATGTACAGAAATATGATCTGAACAAATGTAACTTTGTAAAATTTCTTTGTAAAATGAAAAGTCAAGTCCAGACCTGACGATATAAAATATGATGTTTTTCTGTGGGGAATGTTGAAGGAACAATGTTTCAAAACCATACCGTGAACTTTGCAACAACTACCATAAGAACACTGACTCAGTGATGGGAGCTGTAACCCCTGAACAATGCTTGTATATGGTGTTTAACATAATCGAATCCATGGAATTTGTTGTTCTCAATGATGGAAAGCATTTAGAATTATGCAAAAAACATACCTTAATCAGTGACACTATTACGGTTACCTTTTCTTTTCTTTTGCCCCACTGTATGTACCTTAAATAGCCACACACTAGATTCTTATTTCTTCTACACTCTCAAATGCTACATAAAACCCTTTCAGAATACATACCATGATGTGAGTGCTTCAAAGTGAACCAGCAGCTATGAACTAGAACCTGCAAGAACAAAAGAAAAACCATCATTAGTATGAAAATATCTTGTTTCGTTACTATGGAAACATTTCGATATCCTTATTAAATGCATCACATGTTTTCACTTACATATTATTACTTTTTAACAGATTTACATGCATTAAAAGCTAACAAGAGGAAGGCAAAAAATAGGAAAGATTGGAGAAAGCTGGGTTTGCAATGAAAGAGCTGACCTTGGGCAGAACACTAAATGAATGAAAAGCTAAGAATGTCGCTCCCAGTGGTCTAGGGATAAAGCACTCTCTTCTAGACCAAGGATTACAGGTTCAAACCCGGATGGGGTCTCGATGGATTTTTTATAATGTAGAAATTAGGAGAGGAAGTTCTCTAGGAGAGATTTTAATCTGTGTCTCCCGTGTTGGAGTCTTCCAGCATGTTAAAGACCTCCGTGCTTAAATTAGAGCTCTAAACCAAATTTATCCTCTCTCACAGTAATATTTTAGTTGCATACTAGGTGCCGCTTGAGGCAATAAGCTTACCACTTGTCCCTCTGCCCCTGTCGGCAAATAAGTGAAACTAAATTCGTTGTAGGTACTCAAACCTCCACCTGGGTGTATATATGTTCCAGCATTAAAACAATGAGTCGGTGAAAATTGTAAAAAAACTTAAAAAAAATCGTAGATTGTTCCAAAAAAATAGTTTTATGATTCATAGTTCATAATCTGCAGTTTTTTCACCCTATTGGTCATTTTCTCAACTTACTGATATTTGACGCATTTTAGACTTCAAATATTCTAGTGAATTTTCCTTCAAATGGCATGAAATTTGCACGTAAGTTCATAAATATGTTATAAATAAACTGACTGATCCCTTTCAGTGTACTTATTAAAATGTTGCGGCCATCAATTGCTGAAGTTGTAATTGTTTTCTAAAATTAAAAATTAGAAACTCAAAGTTAAATATTTTTTGCTTAAACGAGCGTTACGACTTCCGCCGATTTTGGAATAGACGCCGACCACTTAGGTTAGGTTAGTTTAGGCTTTTAATATCCCGTCAAGATGAAGGTGAAAGCGATTGAGTGTGATTTTTTGTTTTCTATGTTGGCAGTTCAAGTGCGTCGGTATCTATTCCAAAATCGACGGAAGTCGCTCAACGCTCGTTTTATCTATTTTTTTCTAAAAAAATTTGCCTGCTAAATGCAAAAAGCATACATCACTTTCTGCGTTCATTTTATATTTTTTTTTGTAATTCTGGATCATTTTCACAATGAGTATTATTGGTTTACTTCCTACCTCGTAATATTTAACTTAACTCCTCCTTTATTACAGCATTCTATTAATTATAGGCTATTTGTTTACATATAGCCTATATAATGGCTAAAACTTGAGAATTGGGTATATTTGGCAACGATGGCGATAAAGTATTATAACAACAAGCCAATGAATAATGCGAAATGCCTACAATTATCTAATAGGTACTGAGTATTACAAAACTTCAAACACGTAGCTAATAATACACAAAGATTGCTTTAAACTGGCTACCTATTTCTTATAACAAAGATATTGTATTTAAATACACTTAGTAGATTAGCTAGTCTACAAGGCCTATGAACATTTTGTAGGTCTAAATATAATATCATTACGAGAGAAGGTAAGCTAACCTAAGCTAACTATAGAACGTAGAAAAATGTAAGTTGAAAGTTTCGTACTAAATCCTACATTTACACCTATTTAATGTAATTAAATGTTTAAATTGTTATCAAATGGAGACTGGAAATGTCAATGGCTGTCTAAAGCGTAAAAGGCAGGTTTAAAACTTAGCCAACTATTAAAACATTTCATAATAATTAACGTTCAAAAATTCATTACACAAGTTCTAAAACACGCACTAAAGTTGATATGAAACAATAATACATTTAGCAACATTTGTCATGCTTTTTATTCGCGTGTAGAACAAAATAACTACACCTACATTATAAAACATCGGAAGTGCCTCGACACATAACCTCAACAATAATTTAGCTACGTTTTCGGTGCACAACATTAAAACTAAAGCAAAATTAATAATTTAAACGCCAAAGTAGCAATGCGTTTATCTGTTGCAATTCTAAAACATACTTACATGTTAATTTTCACGTATTATTAATTACTATTATTAATGTACATGAAGAAATTTCGACTGTCTGACAATAGCGATGTAAACAAACAAGTACAGCCAACCGCTATCAGTGTCGCCAACACCGGCTGAAGGAAATGTGCTAGATTAAAGCTAAAAAAGAACTAAAAGTGACAGAAGGGGCCAAATTTTAATATTGCAAATTCTTGTACTAAAAGCAGTAATCTAATTTGCGTTATTTTTTGCAATATGACATTATTTAGGCTTCTCTCAGAGTTAAGAAATATTAAATATGGATTTCTCTAGGGATCGATTTGGTTTTAGTTTAATAATAATAATAATAATAATAATAATAATAATGATAATGATAATAATAATGGTTTATTTAACATTTAGTTTACATTAATGCTTTAGTCCCAACCATAAACAATCATACTTTACCCCAGGTCTCATAAAGGGAAGACATTTTCTCAATGAATTTTGAGCAGTATATACGGGACCGATATCCACACAGCATCATAATGATTTTTTAAATTTTTATTGGGTTATTTTACGACGCTGTATCAACGTCTAGGTTATTTAACGTCTGAATGAAAAGAAGGTGATAATGCCAGTGAAATGAGTCCGGGATCCAGCACCGAAAGTTACCCAGCATTTGCTCGTATTGGGTTGAGGGAAAACCCAGGAAAAAACCTCAACCATGTAACTTGCCCCGACTGGGATTAGAACCCGGGCCACCTCGTTTTCGCGGTCAGGCATCATAATGAATTTGGGGAGATAGTGACTAGCGAAATTTGGTTTTTAACACATTTATTGCAGCCAAATAGCCAAAAGAAAAATTAGAATACATCGATATTTACATGTTTGCATATTGACAGATTGTCTTCGTTCTTTTAGTATATCTGGTTTTGCAAACTAGCTAACACTGGTAGCCTAACAACTAGGGGGATCATGGTGTTATCCACATGCTATCTATCGTCCTACTGATATGGTCTTTCACAAGCACTTAATGTTACTGAAACCAATGTAACTGAACTTAGTTTGGTATCAGTCTCAGTGCACATAATAATGTTTAGTTTTCTTTCAATATTACATTAAATGGAACTGATTTCAAAGAATCATTAAGCACAAAGTTTCTTGGATTGGAATGGGATAATAATTTAAATTAATTTAGTTTAACTTCGATTATTGTGATTCTCTACTGACTGACCTCAATGTCAACCAGTCGCAAAGATTACAACGTGTTCATAATTCTTGTGTTCGATTCGTCTGCTATGTCCGTCGCGCTGACCACATTACCCCATCCTTCCAAACTCTAAACTGGCTACGGCTTAACGAACGTAGAAATTTTCATTCTCTTGTTCTCCTTTTCCAAGTCCTTCACACCTCTACACCTACCTACCTTGCCTCCCGTTTCAGTTACCTGTCATCATATCACAATCTCTTCACACGCACGCAAAATAGCCGCATACTAGCCATACCAACACATAAGACATCATCGTATTCATCATCATACACAATCTCGCTCTCGCGCTTGTGGAATACCCTACCCAGTGGCATCAGAGACTGTCGGAATTTAGTAGCGTTCAAAAGCAAGCTTATTAAGCATTTTCTTACTGCGTAGAGTAGGTTTAATTTGTACTTAATCAATAAAACAAATGCTTCTCTCTTCTTAAATTTTACAATAAACTGTCTAGCTTTTATTAATCAGTTAATCTTTTAGTACTTTGATTTTTATTGTTTTGAAAATTTAATATTAATTGTAACTGTAATTGTATTCTTAATATTGTAGTTGTAATCCCCTGGTAGAGGGGAAGAGAAGGCCTGATGGTCCTATATCTACCAGGTTAAATAAATAAATAAATAAATAAATAAATAAATAAATAAATAAATAAATAAATAAATAAATAAATAAATAAATAAATAAATAAATAAATAAATAAATAAAATATATTTAGAATACTGGTATATTGTCAACTGTCCGAAGACATGTTTGAACCTCCTAGGTCACATCAATAAGGCACGTCATGAGGCAACTAAGCCAGAAGATAATGGGGTAGTGTGGCCAGATTTTTTCCCTCTCCATAGTACATCACAGACTAGCTACAAATTACACTAGTCAGACTTCAGATATATACAAACAATAATATTGTTCTTCCTCTGTCACATATCGTCAAAATTAAACTTAAATAATAATAATAATAATAATAATAATAATAATAATAATAATAATAATAATAATAATAATAATAATAATAATAATAGTTCTGATTGAGATACTGAGGCAATACATCTCACTTGACGATCTGTGTCAGAGAAAGAACAATAATTATTGTTTGTATACATCTGAAGTCTGATTAGTGTAATATGTAGCTAGTCTGTGATGTATACATTGGAGGGGGAACGAAACTGGCCACCCTACCCCATTATCTCCTGGCCTAGTTGCCTCATGAGTGATGCCTTATTGGTGTTACTTATGAGGTTCAAACCTGTCTTCGGACATTTGACTAAATAATAATAATAATAATAATAATAATAATAATAATAATAATAATAATAATAATAATAATAATAATAATAAGTCAACAGCTTAAGAATAATTGGATTAACCAATTTATAATAAAAAGCCAAACTAATTACAAAAATTGCATTCTTGAATTCTGTCGATAGACAATTTTTCCCTCTTTAAAACCTGATACACAGAAAGGATTTCTTTGAAAGAGATGGAAAAATTCTACATTTATTGATCACCATGAATAAAGAAAAGACAAACCTATAGGGCCGACTATTAACCAAGTCCTTGTATCCCATTGTCAACTCTTTTCAGCTTCTTTCTTATTCTGTCGTGAAGTTGGTTATGCAATTCAATTTTATTCTCGAGCTTTCCAGTATTCAATTGTTATACTTACGTCACAAACAAATAATTCTGCATTCTCAAGTATTGTTGTGTAGTTTAGGACCACGTTCAACATTAAAGTAAACAAATTACTTAATGTATTATTCAAAAGACAGATTTATATTAATATTTCAAAGATTACTTTCCTTTATTATAATTTGTAATAATTTACATTTCGTACTATTTTTGCTCTGGATTGTGACACACCTATATGTGAATTATTAGTAAGCCATGCTCCTGGTCATGTTTTGTAAGTGTTTTATATCTCATTCATTATTAGTAAAGTTATTTACCGGTACTTTATCCTTTAAATTCACCAAGTATCCTATAGGATACAACAGGTTAATAGGATATATGCTATAATTTTAATAGAACAATAGAAAATAAATGGTAGGAAAACTAAAATTTCACAATACTATAATATTGTACAACACATTAAAATATGGACATTGCGATAGTTGTTTTCTTTACGGTCCGACACGGTTTAATAAATTAGTGTGAGAAATGAAGCTTTGCCAAGTTAAGCTTTAAAAGGATGAAAAGTGAGGTTTTGCGGATGTGTAGTGGATACTCTTTTACTATTATCGGGATTTTTTTACTTGGTTATTTAACGATGCTCTATCAACTACGAGGTTCTTTAGCGTCGATGGAATTGATGTTAGCGAGATGAGGCCGAGGATTCGCCATATATTACCTTATGGTTGGGGAAAAACTCGGAAAAAACCCAACCAGGTAATAAGCCCATGCGAGAATCGAACCCGCGCCCGAACGCAACTCTGAATCGGCAGGCGAGCGCCTTAGCCGACTGAGCTACTCTGGTGGCTTCTTCGGGATTATGGGTAGAGTCCTTGGAACCCAGGAGACTAAATGACGTACAATTTCTAAGTTGAGTAAATATGTAAGATGGTTTATTCTGGTATTTAATCCTGGTATGTTTGTCGCAGGTTTTTAAAAACTGCTGGGTTGATCTACTGCTACTGCTATTGCTGCTATTACTACTACTACTACTACTACTACTGCTATTACTACTACTACTACTACTACTACTGCTACTGCTACTACTACTAATGCTACTGCTGCTGCTGCTATTACTACTACTACTACTGCTACTGCTGCTGCTATTACTACTACTACTACTACTACTACTACTGCTACTGCTACTACTACTACTATTACTAGTGCTACTGCTGCTGCTGCTATTACTACTACTACTACTGCTACTGCTACGGCTGCTGCTATTACTACTACTACTACTGCTACTGCTACGGCTGCTGCTATTACTACTACTACTACTGCTACTGCTGCTGCTATTACTACTACTACTGCTACTGCTACTGCTGCTGCTATTACTACTACTACTGCTACTGCTGCTGCTGCTATTACTGCTACTACTACTACTGCTACTACTGCTGCTGCTATTACTGCTACTACTACTACTACTGCTGCTATTACTACTACTACTGCTACTGCTGCTGCTGCTATTACTACTACTACTACTACTGCTACTACTGCTGCTGCTATTACTGCTACTATTACTGCTACTACTACTACTACAACAACTACTACTACTACTAATACTACTACTGCTACTACTACTGCTACTGCTGCTACTACTACTGCTGCTATTACTACTACTACTGCTACTGCTGCTGCTGCTATTACTACTACTACTACTACTGCTACTACTGCTGCTGCTATTACTGCTACTACTACTGCTACTACTACTACTACAACAACTACTACTACTACTACTAATACTACTACTGCTACTACTACTACTACTACTACTACTACTACTACTACTACTGCTACTACTGCTGCTATTACTACTACTACTACTGCTACTGCTGCTGCTGCTATTACTACTACTACTGCTGCTGCTGCTGCTGCTATTACTACTACTACTACTACTGCTGCTACTACTGCTGCTGCTATTACTGCTACTACTACTACTGCTATTACTGCTGCTGCTATTACTACTACTACTACTGCTACTGCTACTGCTGCTGCTGCTATTACTGCTACTACTACTACTACTACTACTACTACTACTACTGCTACTACTGCTGCTATTACTACTACTACTACTGCTACTGCTGCTGCTGCTATTACTACTACTACTACTACTACTACTGCTACTACTGCTGCTATTACTACTACTACTACTGCTGCTGCTGCTGCTGCTATTACTACTACTACTACTACTACTACTGCTACTACTGCTGCTGCTGCTGCTATTACTACTACTACTACTACTGCTGCTACTACTGCTGCTGCTATTACTGCTACTACTACTACTGCTATTACTGCTGCTGCTATTACTACTACTACTATTGCTACTGCTACTGCTGCTGCTGCTATTACTGCTACTACTACTACTACTACTACTGCTACTACTGCTGCTATTACTACTACTACTACTGCTACTGCTGCTGCTGCTATTACTACTACTACTACTGCTACTGCTGCTGCTGCTATTACTACTACTACTACTACTGCTACTGCTGCTGCTGCTATTACTACTACTACTACTACTACTACTACTACTACGACAATACAAAACATTACATGCATTTTAAATTCTCTGGCTGGAAATTCTGAGTTCCAGGGGAGGTAAATTCCCTCTTGGATAACAGCAATGACAATAGTAAAGAACCGACGTAATGGTTTGTCTTTTGTTTCAGTTCATACACACAAATTTGGCTGCCAGACCTCGTCGGCGTGTTTGCCTGTAAGTGTTTACTTCCTTGTGAAAAACTGTACGCGAGTTCTGACAAGCAAACGTTCTAATGGGGGCAGATAAAAAAGTTAAAAATTTTCTTCCACCATGTTAATAATGTTAAAAGAAGTCCTTATACAAATTTTGGCCACTCGACCGCAATTACGAGGCCGTCCAGAAAGTGATTTTCCCTGGGGCAGTTTACAGGAAAAAAACACATTTGCATGGGAAGATTTATTGAAACAGATATAGCAATTGTTCCGCTATTTTTCAACATATCCCCACTGGAATTGAGACATTTGTCATACCATGGGATCAATTTTTATATCCTTGTGTCATAGAAGTCAGCCGCCTGGGATCGGAACCAGCGTGTGACAGCTGTCTGCACCTCTCTGTCGATCCCATGATATGACAGATGTCTCAATTCCGGTGGGGAATATGTTGAAAAATAGCTCAACAATTGCTGTGTCTGTTCCAATAAATTTTTTTCAATAAAATTGTGTTTTCTTTCTGTTAACGGCCCCTGGCGAACTTATTTTTTTACGGCCCTAGTAATTGCGGTCGAGTGGCCAAAATCTGTATAAGCACTTCTTTGACATTATTAACATGGTGAAACAAAAAACATTTAACTATTTTATCTGCCCCCATCAGAATGTTAGTTTATTGCCTCAACTCATCTTATTACATCTCTCCAAAAAATTGTAAAACATTGTAAAAATTGTAATTGTAGTGTTGCAAAAGTAATGACTTATTCCGTCATCTCAAAGCTTCATTGCTAATATAAGATATATGGAATGCAATAAATGAAATGAGATGCAAAAAGCGCACTGGAAACAAATTTCATCCTTGAAATATTCGCAATATAGCTACCTATCAAAGATAAAAAATAACTGATTTGAATTACTGTGTGTAAAAAATAAAACGGTCCAAAAATAAAGCTACGTGATAAGGAGAAAAACAAATATTTGTGTATAGTTGGCTTACAGATAAGTATTTTTATTGGTGAATATTTTAATATGGAGTACCGGAATTTCTAAATTTCATTATAAAATTTAATTCATGTTTATTTGTAATGTCTATTTTGGAATAAGTACGAAATACTTTGTGTTCAATGACTGTAGATTCTTAAATTACATTTAAATATAAAATTAAATTAAAATTGACTATGTAATTTTCATTCATGCTAACGATACTGACAAAGAAGCAGACTGTAGTCAGTTGCGGCCTGGATACTGTGAATAATTTTTAAGGTTATGAGTAAAATAAATAATAATAAAATCATTACGTTCAGGCCGATATTAGATTATAAAATACCGAAATTGACAAGGATATGTTTTAAATAAATAAATAAATAAATAAATAAATAAATAAATAAATAAGAAATAAGTAAGTAAGTAAGTAAGTAAATAAATAAACAAATAAATAAATAAATACATAAATATGTAAATAAACAAACAAAGCAACAAATAAATAAATAAATAAATAGATAAATAAATAAATAAATAATTAAAAAAGTAAATCAGTGAATAAAATAAATACATAAATGAATAATAAATAAATAAATAAATAAACAAAAAATAAATAATAAATAATTAAATACATAAGTAAATAAATTAATGAATGAATAAATAAGCTAATAAATGAATAAATAAATAAATAATCAAATAAATAAATGAATGTATGACTAAAGAAATAAATAAGAAAATAAATAAATCAATGTATGAACGAATAAATAAATAAATAAACAAATAAATAAACAAATAAATAAATAAACAAATAAATGGCTAAAAAATAAATAGAGAAATAAATAAATAAGTAAAAAAGTAAATCAATGACTAATAAATAAATAGAGAAACAAATAAATAAGTAAATAAATAGATAAATAAATAAGTAAATAAGTAAATCAGTGAATAATAAATAAATGAATGAATAATAAATAAATAAAAAATAAACAATGCATAATAATAAATAAATAATTAAATACATAAGTAAATAAATGGATGAATGAATAAATAAGTTAATAAATGAAGAAATAAATAATCAAATAAATAAATGAATGTATGAATAAATAAATAAATAAATAAATAAATAAATAAAGTAAATGAAAGTATGAATAAATAAATAAATATATAAACAAATAATTAAATGAATGTATGAATAAATAAATAAACAAGTAAATAATAAATTAAATTCACAAATAAATAAATAAGTAATAATTAAATATATAAGTAAATAAACCAATGAGCAAATAAATAAATATATAAATAAATAACGAATGTATGAATACAATAAATAAATAATAATTAAATACATAAATAAATAAATAAATAAATAAACAAAAAAAATAAATGTATGAATAAATAAATAAATAAATAAGGAAATAACTAAATTAATGTATGAATAAGTAAATAAATTAAATACATAAGTAAATAAATAAATAAACAAATAAATAAATGTATGAATAAATGAATAAATAAGTAAATAATAAATTAAATACATAAGTAAATAAATGAATGAATAAATAAATAAATTTTTAAATGAGTGAATGATTGAATAAATAAATAAGTAATAAATAATTAAATAAACAAATAAGTAAATGAATATATGAGTAAAAAAATAAGTAATTGAATACATAAGTAAATAAATTAATGGATCAATAAATAACTAAATAAATGAATAAATAACTAATAATTAAGTTAATGGCAGAATGATTGATTGTAATAATAATAATAATAATAATAATAAAACAAAAATAATAATAATAATAATAATAATAATAATAATAATAATAGTTTTATTTTCCCTGGCAGAATTAAGGCCTTCAGGCCTTCTCTTCCACTCAACCAGGATCAATTCATATACAGAAAAATACATACCGGTATACAAATATTAACTTAAAAATAATAATAAACATAATTAAGTAAAAAAGAGAGGTTGAATGCATATACACAATCAGTATTAGTTTTAAAATAACAATAATAAAAAATATATAATAAAAAAAGACACTGAATACATAATTACAAACTGGAAAATACATCTAGGATACACTATTAACTTAGGAATAAATAAATAAATAAATAAATAAATAAATAAATAAATAAATAAATAAATAAATAAATAAATAAATAAATAAATAAATAAATAAGGACTCAATCTAATGCAATCTGATTTCATCAATTTTTTTCGGACACCATAACAACCATGTTCTCTTAATTATGTAACAATTCTTGTTATTCAAAATTTTAGTTTTCAAAATGGTCTAACTTGATTGTGAAATTAGATTTCAATTGTTGAAATAAAGTCTGGATATCCCTGAAAGAAAAATTTTCAAGTCAGATTTGATTTCAGATTTTCCTCTGGATACTCCAAGCTGTGTCAGCCTACATCAGGGTGCCTGAAAGTCACCCAGATCTGTCTCATGCTCTGTTAGCAGTAAGCGAACGAATGTTCACGAATGATCAACCTGTGGTCATCTCAGTGCCGGTGAAGCTTATCAGTGGTGCAGCACCACTTGAGCGAGGCCCAAAGATTGATAGAGCTCACGTCAAAACAGCAACCATACCTCAGCATTCCTTGTGCAACGCCAAAAACTCTTCGATCAACATCAGGATGCTTCCTCCTACATTCATAACTGATCGCCACAAAAGGTACAAGCAGTTCTATTTTCCACGCTGCTGTACCGAGAGTGAGGACTCTTCAATACAAACACTGCACGCGTTAGGTCGCTGGTCCATTCTGGTGTCCCCCAGTTCGAATTACTCCAACTTATGGAGAAATGAAATGCATCGGAATTTTATATTCATGATCAGTTACAGAAATAATGATCTGAAGAAGCTGGAAGAAGAAATCGACCAACAGGTACAATTCCAAATTTATAACACCCCCCCAAATCATAGTGGGCACTTCATCATAGTGGTGATGGGAGACCCTGGATCTGACGAACTTGCTAGTAGAATATTCGAATACCTTTTCAAAATCAAGTATTTTGATTCAGTAGTAATCGTACGTGCACCAAAAGACGGACAAATCAAGGCCTTCTATCCAAATAATTTTTGTACTATCCATCCAGAACCAATATTATTTGGCATCTGGATCAAAGACAAAGATGGAAGAGGGTTACTTACAAATGAGAATTTAAACAAAGAACGAATAGAACAAAACTTAACAGGTTGTTGTTTTTATGTACCTCACTTCTATAATGATCCATTTGTGATATTCAACTCCACACACCCAACTTCGGGAAGTGCAAAAGGGTTAGACGTCACATTGCTTCAAATTGTTACAAACATTTTGAAAGCTCCAAATACGAATTGCTATAATAATAATTCTGTTCGTATCGCAGTACTAAATGTCATGTTGAATCTTTTATCAAAGAATACTTTTCACATGACAACGCCCTATTTCACCCAGAGTTACAAGTTCTTCGTTCCAATTGCAGAAATGTATCCTCGATGGGCAAGCTTGATCAGAGTGTTCACCCCAATGGCCTGGGTTGCTCTCCTGGCTTCTATAATCTCCACTTCTCTTCTCTTACGGATGCTGACAATGTGGATGTCAGTGAAGAATCCCAAAAGTTACTACGGAACATTGCAGTGTTTGCTGAACACCTGGTCTGCAATTCTGGGTGTAGCGGTTGATAAAATGCCACAAAGCACACCTCTCAGAATGTTCTTCTTGTCCTGGATCCTATACTCTATCTGCATCAACACACTTTTCCAGGCGTTTTTCATCAGCTACATTGTTGATCCTGGAAGGCAGCATCAGATAGACACAATTAGAGAGATTCTGAGCCAGAACTACACAATGCTGTTTCACGAATTCTTTGCTTCTCTTCAGCAGCTATCAAATTATGGAAGAGAGTTTCAGGCGTATGTACTTCCTGATCCCGTTCAAGCCCTGAACGTCGCATTCCACACTGAAAAGTCAGCTGTGTTGATCAATGAAGATTTTTTCGCATATTATGCTAAGAAACTGTGCGGTACAATAGAGCCTCCTGTTTATCACAAATTTAGTAGAAAATCTTTAGATAAGCACGTGCAGATGTTGGTTACGGGCGGTCGGTACTTGTTTTGGAGGTGGAATCAAGTCTTGGGTCGATTGGTCCAGGCTGGGATACCCCGGAAGATCATGAGCGACATCATAGATCCTCTGGGGCACCTCGCCATCAACAGAGATGCGGTGGATCTCAGCCAGGAATACGCCCCCATGTCCTTGAGTATCATGCAGTCACCTTTCATTTTTCTGTTTCTTGGGCTATTTGCGAGTTTAACAGTTTTCTTCATTGAGATGATACTTGACTGCGCTGGAAGATGGGTAGTTTAATTGTGGAGGAGGAAGTAACCGTGATGGATAGTAAATTATAAGAATTTATAGCTCTTCACTACAATCTAAGAGGTTTGCTGCAGGTTTTACAATGGAATTAAAAGTGTACTAAGGTTTACCTCCACCTATGAATAATTATCACTTAGTAATACATAATACTACTGGGCTCAAAAAGTTCCCAGAATTTTACTACCATTTTTCGTATTAATATATAACAAGGGATATTATACATTTGTTTTGTTGGTAACATTCATGATGTCATTTCCTTAAAGTTTGTTGATAATGACGATTGTTGGTATTGAGTTGTAGGCAATTGTTTATCATAGTGTTTTGTTTGTTCGTCGCAGTTTGTAATTATGTCCACAGAGCAACGCACAAACATCAAGTCGACCTGGTTGGCAAGTTGGTATAGCGCTGGCCTTCTATGCCCAAGGTTGCGGGTTCGATCCCGGGCCAGGTCGATGGCATTTAAGTGTGCTTAAATGCGACAGGCTCATGTCAGTAGATTTACTGGCATGTAAAAGAACTCCTGAGGGACAAAATTTCGGCACATCCGGCGACGCTGATATAACCTCTGCAGTTGCGAGCGTCGTTAAATAAAACATAACATTAACAAACATCAAGTTCTGTGTTTTGTTACACAAAACTCCTGCAGAGACACTAATATTGTTGGAAGAAGCATATGGCGAAGCAGCGAGTGTATGCCTGGCATAAACGCTCTTCTGGTGGCCGCGATAGCATCAAAGATGACGTACGCAGCGGCCGACCAACAACTGCAACAAATGAAGCAATCGCTCAGCGTGTGCGTAATGTTGTGAGGGACGACCGACGTAAAACCATAAAAGAGATAGCAGCAGAGGTCGGAATATCAGTCGGAAGTGTACACAATGTTCTTCACAAGCATCTCAACATGCATTACGTGTCTCAGAAGTTAGTTCCGAAAATGTTGTCGGCAGAACAGAAAGAAACAAGAATGACTCTTGCTGGGGACATGATCAGTATGGCTGATGAAGATGGTGATTTCTTAAACAAAATTATTGCTGGTGATGAAACTTGGTGCTACTTGTACGACCCAGTCCCTAAACGACAGTCATCTGAGTGGAAATCGAAAACATCTCCTCGGAAGCAAAAATTTCCTAGGCACACTCCCAAAGGCAAAGTTATGTTGGAAGTTTTCTTCGAATCTGAGGGTCTCATCCACCATGAGTTCATTCCAGAAGGTCGTACTGTAACGAAAGAATTGTACGCAGAAATCCTCCGTCGCCTCCGGGACGCAGTGAGAAGGAAACGGCCAGAAAAGTGGGTAGAAAACAACTGGTTCCTTATGCATCACAATGCACCTGCTCATCGCGCAATTATTGTAAAGAATTTTCTTGCCAGGCACAACATAACTGCTTTGGATCATCCACCATACTCTCCTGATCTCTCACCACCTGATTACTTTCTGTTTCCCCGTCTGAAAAGTCATCTGAAAGGACGGAGGTTCAATACTGAAGAGGTTATCGCAAACGCGACGAGAGCACTAAGACGGATTTCACAAAATGGCTTCCAGGAACTCTACACGCGTTGGCAAAAGTGTGTTGTTGCGGAAGGCAACTATTTTGAAGGGAATGCTGTAGAATAGTGTTTAAGGTACGTTGTTTCTATGATACTAGCAAATTCCGGGAACTTTTTGAACCTAGTATGTATTTCATATAAAGAATTAACAAATAATTATTATAATTGCCCACACCTAACACCTTCCACACAAGTTAAATATTTAGGAATTATTGTAGACCAGCATTTACGTTGGGATAAACAAATTGGTTTCATGTGTACAAGTATAAGAAAGACAATTTATAAATTCATAATACTTCGAAATTTTATCACTAAGGAGGCATTGAGAATAATATTTTTAGGTTTGGTACAAGCACCTCACAATCACATTCATACAAATTTCCACACTCTAGACACCCAGGGAATTCCTCTTCTTCAAGAAAAATTCACCGAGAGCCGAGCCCGGGAATCGAACCCGGGACCTCCTGATCTGGAAGCCAGCATACTGACCAACAGAGCACGGAGGCAGTCAAAGCAACATCTGAAATAAAATTGTTTAGTAGTACCAGACAAGAGAAAGACGAAATGTGGAGTCATCTTAGAAAAAGAGATAAGGAAATGATGTTACTTTGTAAGTGAAACGATTTCAGAGTAGAATCAAACCAAGAAGAAGAAGAAGAAGCTGATGATAATAGGATGAAGTATTTTCCATAGGGAATTTTATTGTTTTACTTTACAAATTTGATACCATATTCTTTCCGCTTGTATAACAGAATCGAACATTTCACTGCTTCTTTAAGAAATGTTTGTTATAACGCATATTTTATAAAAGGACATTTGAAACAACATTCACAAAGGTCCTTATTTGTTATTGTCAGCTTTTCTTTATCTAGAGTTTTGCTATGTATCTCTTGGCAATATAATACACATAGAAGCTACTCTCAATTGTTTATTTTATAAATTATTGTCATTCATGCGTCAGAGAAGTAGAATGAATTATAAACTTTCGCATATTGTAATATGGTTATGTTTGAACTATAACGTCAATAAATTACTTGGATGTCACTCCAATCAACAGCTTTGTAATACTTATTTATCATTACATTATAGCGTAATGTGGACGCAGACTTTTTCAGGGCAGTATTATCAGCACATCACCATGAACTGTAAGTATTTATTTGAACCCCATACTTTGTACATTTCACACTTTTACTTTTCAATATATAATGACGTAGTCCACCTCTGTGGAGTAACTGTTAGGACGTCTTGCCGTCAAACGAGTGGGTCCAGGGTTTTCTCAAGAACAAATGCTGGGTAACTTTCGGTGTTGGGCCCCGGACTCATTTCGCTGGCATTATCACCTTCATCACATTCAGACGCTAGATAATAATAATAATAATAATAATAATAATAATAATAATAATAATAATAATGGTTTATTTTAACTGGCAGAGTTAAGGCCATTCGGCCTTCTCTTCCACTCAACCAGTGCGATACAAAAATATAAAATTACTATATTGCTAAGGAGCAGAACATAATTAATACAATAAAATACAATACAATACAATACAATACAACACAATACAATACAATACATAACAATTCTTTTACCTTCCCAACACTCCAATGGTAATAAATAAGTAAATAAACGAATGAATAATTAATCTAATAATTAAGTTAGTGAATGAATGAATGTAGGAATAAATAAATAAATAAATAAATAAATAAATTAAATAAATAAATAAATACGTAAATAAATGAATGGATGGATAAATAAGTTAAGAAATGAATGAATAAATAAATAAATAAGTAAATAAATGAATAATTAACTAATAATTAAATGAATAATGAATACGAGGGTTTGCACTAAAGTCTGTTTTAATTTTGGCGGGAGGAAGTTTCTGAACGGGTTAAGAGAATGCATGGTATAGTATACTCTCTTGGATTGATAACCGTAGCAATTAAGAAAGTGTCATAAAACAACCAATTATATATATATATATATATATATATATATATATATATATATATATATATGATGCTGAAACAGATCAGGAAGAGGAAAAGGAATTGGCTGGGTCACTGGCTGAGAAGAAACTGCCTACTGAAGGATGCACTGGAAGGAATGGTGAACGGGAGAAGAGTTCGGGGCAGAAGAAGATATCAGATGATAGACGACATTAAGATATATGGTCGACCTGGTTGGCCAGTTGGTATAGCGCTGGCCTTGTATGCCCAAGGTTGCGGGATCGATCCCGGCCCAGGTCGATGGCATTTAAGTGTGCTTAAATGCGACAGGCTCATGTCAGTAGATTTACTGGCATGTAAAAGAACTCCTGCGGGACAAAATTTCGGCACATCCGGCGACGCTGATATAACCTGTGCAATTGCGAGCGTCGTTAAATAAAACATAACATTTAAGATATATATGGATCATATGCGGAGACTAAGACGCAGGTAGAAAATAGGAAAGATTGGAGAAAGCTGGGTTTGTAGTGAAAGACCTGCCCTTGGGCAGAAAACTGAATGAATGAACGAATGGAAATGAATACATAAATATATAATGTAGATTTTCAAAATGTTGTGTGACGTAACTCGTTGTCATTTCAAAGCAAGTGACAAAGATGATCGAATTTTTCGTGACCTTTTTTCCAATCGGTCCTAGAACATGGACATTATGACTGCCTTCCTAGTAATCAATGTTAAGAAACTTTATTACTTTTTAAAACCATTACCTTTAGTATTAGTATTAGTATTTATTTATTTAACCTGGTAGAGATAAGGCCGTCAGGCCTTCTCTGCCCCTCTCCCAGGAGATTCCAACTACAATATCAACAATAAAATTACAATTGGTAGTCTATTAAATTTACAATTACAATTACAAATAATATTACAATTAGTATTAAATTTACAATTACAATAAAATCAAAGTACGAAAAGATTACCTGAATAATTAAAGCTAGATAATTTATCATAGAGAAACAACGAATATTTCATATTTACTGAATTAAAAATTAAATCTAGAATAACAACATTGTATAGTGATGAAATTACTGGATATTGAAATATTTTGTGATAGATTAAAGAAACTATTTACAAGAAATCAATTACTGACCAAGCGCCTAGTAAGTTTTCGTTTGAATTCAGTTTTATTTCGACAGTCCCTGATGCTAGCAGGTAGCGAATTCCAGAGTCTTGGCAGGGCTATTGTGAAAGAAGATGAGTATGAGGAGGTGCGATGGGATGGTATTGTTACCTTCTACGGAGAGAAAATAAAATAGGAAGAAAATTAGTAATTGTGTTCACATAAGAGCAAACCTCGCTTCACATTTTAAAATCTGATTTATTGTTACCTTAATAAATCCGTAATGCGATATATAGGAATCTCATAGGCTATATTTTAAAAATAATATTGAATTCATTGCGTTTTATAATGTCATAAAATTATAGTACTCCTATGTATGTATTTATTTACACTGCAAGTGGGCAAGCACCCGGTGGCAGTGTATATACAATATAAACAATACACAATAAAATTATAAAAAATACACAATAAAATTATACAATACCCAATACAATTATACAATACACAATACAATTATACACACAATAGAATAAGAATACACAATACAATTTAACACAATAATTAAAATTAATAATAAAACATAAAATAACCTAATTAGTAAGTGAACCTAATTTTACAATATAACCTACATATGTATAGGCCCTACGTAAGTTTCACATTGGTACTGATAATAGTCTTTCACTTTACTCTCATCTCACTCACTGCACTGGCACTATGACGCATTTCACTGGCACTTTAGAACACATTTCATTGACGCTATAAATTATCACTGATCGGAACTATTCACTGCACTGTAAAACCATAACTTCACTCACTCACCTCGCTTCACTGATACAACAGTTCAAATAAGTCAAATAATTACATCCTTATGCATACTTACAAACAGAACTACATTTAAACTAAACATTTCTAGTCTAAGGCCCTCTTACACGCTATTTTTAAATAATTTACAATTCAAACCAAGGGAGTAACTCGTCATTCAAAATAAATACATGTCACCTTAAAAAATTGAATGTTAAATGTCACCTTAATTTTAATTTGCACTTTATATACAACTTTTTAAGTTATTCTTGAATCTCCTTAAGGAAGGAAAGCCCTCAAAGACCGCTGCTGGTAGGTCATTCCAATCATTTACAGTTCTATTTAAAAATGAGAATTTACCTACATCCGTTTCCTGTTTCCTACATTTGATTTTAAAATCATGATCGTTCCTACCATAGTACGTTGGCTTTTCTAAAAGAACCGTTATGTCTACCCATGCTTTCTGACTTAGATGTGCTCTATACAAAGATATTATTCTAGTTTTCCTATGTCTGTTTTCCAAAGTTTCCCATTTAAGTTCTTTTATCGTATCGTTTCCATCTTCTCTTTTACCTTTAACAAATTTCGCTGCCCTATACTGGATTCTTTCTAAGGAATTTATCTGATATATTCTATAGGGATCCCAACATGTAGTTCCGTATTCCATTAACGGTCGCACTAACGTTAGATGTGCTATTTCCCTCGATTTGGGGCTAGCCTTTCTCAAGATTCTCATAATAAAGTGAAGTGACCTCCATGCTTTACCCGTAACATTGTCCACATACTCTCCCCAAGAAAGTTTGGAGTTTATTAGTGCATTAGTGTACATTCAACAGGAATTCTCCAGATGGAAACTTTAAGTTTTGTGGTTCAGGAGAAATCTACCTCAAGATAGCCTGTACTTCGAATTTAACAGCTCATGAACTACGTATAACATGTGCCTTCAGTTTACTTGGCAGTGCAACTGGGCACAGCTAATAATTCTTTGTCTGTTGTTTCAGTGTCTACACCCACACATTACTGCCAGACCTCGTCTGTGTGTTTGCTGGTAAGTTTTTACGTCATTTGGTTTCGATTTGTTACCTCTTTCCTGGTAAGCTGTTTGACTAGACTTTAGCTAATACGTGTTTGTGAATGTCCGTTAAGCAGCATTGTTTGTAATGAAACCCACGTAAAAATTACGTCAATAACCAATGAATTAAGATGTCAATGGACAAGTTATTACTGCAGCATCCACCTTTATATTTTGCTATAGATTGAATAACTGGTTCGGATTACCTCATAAATTATGTTAATACATTTTCGCATAGACTTTATCTCAAATCAAATAAATATTCTACTAGTTAAAATTGGAGAGTATGATCCCAAAACACGTTAAGTACATTTTTTTTATGAAAGAAGTAGCGTAGGTTTTTATCCGCCGGTGTATGGACTGGACTAATTTTCAAGTGACAAGCATAGTAACACAAACTTTTAGAAAAGGATTAGTGTTGTTTTGGAAAAACACAAGTTTAAAATATAATGTCAGGGGGCTCAAACATAATCGTATACAGGGTGTATCAGAAAAGATGGCCCAAACTTACACGGTTAAAAATACACGATAACAGAAGCAAAAATAAACCTCGTAAACATGGAGCCGTTTGCGAGAAAATTACCAATGTATGGTTACAAGCCGCTAACATCGTACGGTTTACTCCTTGCGCAGTAGAAGAGCTCCTATGCTCTTTGTTTACAAAGCTGAACATTGCCGAGAGGTGGAGTTGTAATCATGCAGAAGGTACAGGATGGATACAGTAGGTATGGCTAACGGCAATGCACGGGAGGCTGCACACTTGTACTAAGAAACATATCTTGATCGAACACACCCTTAATTAAATATAGGAAATTACTACTCGTTACTTGTCACACATGAAATAAAATCAGAAATAGGAAACAAATCAATAGTCAATAATATACAGTGGATCAAAAATGCTAAGTCAAACTTATCTGACATGGGAATGAAATTATATCACAGTCTACTATATACAGTCGCGAAGCTTGAGGTGTTTTTTTGCAAATCTCGTGATAACGCGTTCCAAGCGGTTAGCAACTAGAAACAATAGACTGTCCATGGTCGACTTTGGACTGTGTCGTATTTCTATCGAGTGCTAGCTCGTTGCGTGTTTCACACTGATGCTTGTGAAATGTTCGTTATTGGTGATAATGAAAATGTTAATGGCTAAAATATAATAATTGGAATAATAATATGGGACAAGGAGGAGACGTTTGTAGTGCTATAAATTGTAGCAACAGTAAGAGAAAGAGACCAGAGTTACCCGATTTCCGAAAGATTCAGAAACTGTGCAGAAACAAAACTGTTAATTTGAAGTTCTTTGTGACTGTTAGAATACATTATATCCTTAAATTTCACAATGAAATGTTTCAGTCTAACCGAAAGGACATTAGATACCGGTTAAAGTTCTGTCACTTAGGCTGCTAAATTTCCAGAGAAATAAAGGTTAGGTCTACTTTTTTTTCAGAGGATATATTTTTAATTGTAGCTATTAATTTTGTTATTATTTTTATGTGTTATTTTACTAAAGACGTAGAAAAATTAATTTTGTTTTAATGAAAATTATTGATCACGTTTTATTTTCAATTCTGGTGGGATTATTATTGCTTAGGCCTACTTTTTTCTTCAAAGGATATGTTTTTAATTATAGCTGTTAATTTTGTTGTTATTTTTATTTGTTGCTTTACTAGAGACGTAGAAAAAGTCTGCTACAATAAAATTTATTGATCACGTTTTATTTCCAATTCTGATGTGATCATTATTGCTTAACTTCATCCCACTTTGTTAACTACGTAGCCTACACTACAAGTACCGGTACACGTAAGTTACTCCATTAATTCATATTTCCATTATTATTGTTGTAAAGAGAAATGCAAATTAATATTTATTGGTTTCATAGTTAATTATCGCTATAATCTTGAATGAGTGAAGCGATTATAGTAAATATCAGTTCGTTTTGCACAAACAAAAATTATATTAACCTATTTCTTGCAGGTATCTTCGAGTTTATGGTGGAATTTAATATGCATTTATTAAAATAATAAATTAACTTTATGCATTTAATATTTCAATAATGGAAGGAAGATGTTAATTTTTGCAAAAGAACACGACAACGAAAGTGTAACATATTTTGTCATCTGCTAGGAGAGAGATCTGCGATGATGAGGCGATAGTAGCGATCCTAGTGGTGGGCAACTACCCATGTTTGCATTTTTACTACATATTGAGCTTCGCGACTGTATATAGTAGACTGTGATCATATCATAATTATGCATCCCAGTTAATATTACAACAAAATGTTAGAATAAAATTTTACAATTGGTTATGTAGAAATCATTGTTACTCTGTTGGATAGTTTCTAGTTAATTGGAATAAAATTGCTTTCTAAATAATAAATATCATTATATCGTTAGTTTTTATACTAGCTCACTTTTTAAAGTATCCCATGCACGATTTCTGTTGACGAAGCCTATATTATTTAATTACATAATAAATTGAATTCAAATGAATTGAATGGATGGATAAAGCTTAAATTTAGCAATCTGCAAACACTGATGTGTTTTAAAAATCACCTACGACCTACATAATTGCGAATTTTATTATAATTGTGAAGTTTCATCTCTTTTTGGCACCTATGCAACTGAAGGAGTACAGTGCGTTCGCTTCCCCCTGCGGTCGGCCAGCAAGCGTGGAGCATTAGTTAGCGACGTGCATCAATCCTCAAGCTTATCCTACTCATTTATTGTTATCACTTGAGTACTAACCTTGTTACAAAACATGCTGTGTCTTCTACACTCACAAGCGTAAACTGACTGCTCACGGAAACGACCACGCGTGACCTTGAGGCGATTTTTTAAAGCGCTTCAGTAAAGCAAACTGATTGTTGAAACACAACGCAATTAGGTCAGCTGACTGCAAAATGATGGACAGCTGTTGAGCAGTGGCGTCTGGTGATAAATAATCCTGGTGGTGCACAAATATTTATTATGATTATCATATTATTACTATTACTAATATTATTATTTTTATAACACAGTTCGCACGTTCACAAACATTCGATACGTGTGTCGTCTCATCAGCCTTAACTGTTAAAATGTCAGCAGCTTTCTTCATTTCTTTGAAATCTCATCATGGCATACATCAAAATGGCTTGAAGGACTTCGTTCTGTGTAGTGTTTCATGTGCTCTTAAACACTGTTGCTCTTTCCAAATGTTCCTTAAGAGTGCGTCTAATTCAGAACTGAAATTGATGAGGCCAAGAAAAATACTAGCGTTTAAAGATGAGTTTCCGTCTTTGTGACCTCTTAAAGCCAACTAAAAGCTCCACAAAACAGCACGCACATATCTGTTCTTGGTACTTTTATCATTGTGAAGTGCAACAGTCCAATTGAATCCAATTGGGTGCGTATGTTTGTTTCACCTAATACTGCTAATTGAACATTATTGTTGATGTGTGCAGCTGAAGAATCGTGTTTTTTTAATTCTTTCATTCATGTGCTTCAAATCAATCATATCTGCAGAACGATAATCAAAATTATTTAGTTACTACGCACAGTCCTAAATTCAAAGAGAAAAATAAATAAAATTAATAAAACGTACTTATTTTTGTCAATAAATGTTCGCCGTCGAACAACAGGCAAGGAAAACAAAATACACCGTATTTTATATTGCGGCCGCATATTTCATTTTTCAAAGTCCGAATGTTGAATTTTCTTCTCACTTCTCTATTACTGTTCTTCGTCACTTATAATTTTAATTCATGTGTAGGTCTACCCATCTTCTTTATTTTGATCTTTTCGTGTAAAGGTATTATAGAAAATTACACATTTAAAAGATTTTGCACACTATTCATTGTAACCTTTATGATGGAACGAGCTTGAGAACACATCTGAAAGTGCTCCTAACCCCTCCTACGCACACTGTACTGCCTCCCTACCATGCTCCAAAGCCTGCCAGTGAAACAGTACTACTGCGCATGCTCGAATGGAACAGTGTGCCGCAAGTGTCGAGCGGTAAACATAAGTCCCAGGCGTCAACAAGAACAGTACACATGCAGTGTTATTTTTACATAGCATTATAATAAAGAATTATGTCGCACACATAGTCTACTGCAGCTCATAGATATACATTTAAAAACGTGTGTTATTTGAAGAGGTGGTGCAATGCTCCTGTGCTCCTTAAGAGAAATCGCCACTGCTGTTGAGTGATTCTTACGCACGGGCGGCAGCACGTTGGTAGGCTATATTATTGCTGCTCCGCGTGCTTGCTATACATCGCCCGACCGCAGGGGGAAGCGAATGCACTGTAATTTCACTGACAATTCATAATCTTGATTCCAGATATGCCTGTGGATCATGCAAGTCGTGTCATTAAATATCAAACTGCCTGAGAGTGAACCAGACCTGTCTCAAGCTGTGCTGTCAGTAAGCGAGCGGATGTTTGCCAGTGCACACCCTGTGGTCATCTACGTGCCGGTGAAATTTGATTTACATTTTCATTCAACAGATCGTCAAGATTCACTGGATGTTTCTCCACGTTATAAAAGCGTGGACTTGGTCCACAATTCCTTGTGTAACGACAATAAGTCTTTTATTGGAATCCAGAGATATTCATCAAAAAATGTATTACAAAGCCTTACTAGCTCCTACGATATTTCCTTCTCCTTTAATTGGACTGCAGATGTGAGTGGTTTACTTCAGACTTTCCATGAGTTCGGTCGTTGGCCTCTTTTAGTGTCACCAGCAATCTATAATGTAACCTCTTGGAGGAATGAAGTGTATCAGAATTTCATCCTTATCCTCAACTACAAGAACAATGATCTGAAAAAGCTGCAAAAAGATATGTATGACATGATAGAATTCCAGATTTTTATGTTGTTACATAACCCTCGTGGACACTTCATTGTGGTGGTGATGGGAAGTTCCGGAACTGAGGAAGTCGCACGCACAATAATCCATAATCTGTTACGAAAGAACTATTTTGATTCAGCTGTGATCATGCGTTCACCAAATGGTACATCTATCAACATTTTCTATCCAAGCAATATCTGTACTCTCTACTCGGAACCAATATTATTTGGCACCTGGGTCCGAGATGACGTAGGGGAAAGGTTGCTTATAAATAAGGATTTCAACATGCAACAAATAGAACAAAATTTAACTGCTTGTTGTTTCGAAGTATGGCCATCAGATAGTGATCCTTTTGTGATATTGAAATCAGTGAATCACTTCAGGAAGACAACTGGAGGACTAGATTTTAGGTTACTTGAAATTGTTACAAATGTGTTAAGAGTTTCGAACAAGAAATGTCATGAAGATTCTGTACGGATTATCATATCAAACAAAATGTTTGATGTGAACTTAGAGAGACTCTATGAGTTGACAACGACTTATTTCACTCGTAGTTATAAATTCTTTGTTCCATCTGCAGAAATGTATCCTCGATGGGCAAGTTTGGCCAGAGTGTTCACTCCACTCACCTGGGCGTCTCTATTCGTGTCCATTGTATTCTGTTCTCTGGCTGTGCGCCTCTTCACAACATGCATGATCAAGAAAGACCCAAACAGCTACGATGGAACAGTGCACTGCTTTTTGAACATCTGGTGTTCGTTCCTAGGCGTGGCAGTTGACAAGTTGCCTCTCAGCACACCTCTCAGGAAGTTATTCTTGTCCTGGGTTCTGTACTCTCTCTCCGTTACTACAGTTTTCCAAGCGTTTGCGATCAGCTACCTTGTGGATCCTGGCAAGGAACATCAGATTGACACACTTGAAGAAATTCTAGAGAAGAATTACACCTTGCTCTTTGATGACTCCAATACTTTTTTGGCGTATTCTTCTAGTTATGATATAGAAGATAAGTCGTATATTGCTGGACTTTCCTTCGATGCTCTAAACGTTGCATTTCACACTGAACATTCAGCCGTGTTGATCAACGAAGATTTCTTCACCTACTATTCCAAAAAGCTGTGCGGCACAGAATTCCCTCCTGCATACCACAAATTCACTGGGGAAGCCATCCAGATGCACGTCCAAATGGTAGTTATGGGCGGTAGATACTTGTTCTGGAAATGGAATCAAATTCTGGGACGTTTAGTACAGGCAGGAATTCCCAGAAAAATCATGGGTGACATTACAGATCCCCTAGGACACTATTCCATGGACAGAAGTGGGTTGGATGTGACAAAAGAGTACGTTCCCATGTCTGTGGCTATTATGCAGTCACCATTCATTTTCCTGCTTCTCGGATCATTCATGAGTTTAATAGTTTTCGTTGGTGAGATAACAATTCACAATGCTGCAAGATCTAGAATTTCCTCTTTTAGGAAGGGGAAGTAACCCCAAAAGGAATTCAAATAGAGACAAATTCGCAAGGTGTAACGAATAGCCGCTATGCCAACATTTCTGTCTATACATATCTGATGCTTGACTACCTTAGCAATATATTGAAGTGTGTTGAAGGTAAGTAATTGATTAAATGGCGATCTTACTCGTGTTAATTATGTAAGCATATGCGGCTTACAGCTGTTTCGGTGCTATTCGACACCATCCTCAGAGCCTACCAGATCTCGGCGCTATCTTAACTTCGCTGCCTGTTGTGTGGGTACATTCGTGTGATGAAGAGTTGTGTGAAATAGTGTGTGTGTTCTGAAATTGATCTGTGTGTTGAGAATTTGATTAGGGTGTGTTTTATTGTGTCTGTATATTTCATATTGTTCTAGTGTGTTGAGTTTTTGGTGTTTGGGTTGTATGTGTAGGATTTACATGTCTGTATTTATGTTATTGTATGTGTGGTTAGCATTAGTTATGTGTTCGGCATATGTAGATGTATTGTGTCCTCTGGTTGTTGCTTTAATGTGTTCTTTGTATCGAGTTTGGAATGATCTGCCTGTATGTCCAATGTATACAGACACACTAAAATACACCCTAATCAAATTCTCAACACACAGATCAATTTCAGAACACATAGTATTTGACATAACTCTTCATCACACGAACGCACCCACACAACAGGCAGCGAAGTTAAGATAGCGCCGAGATCTAGTAGGCTCTGAGGATGGTGTCGAATAGCACCGAAACAGCTGTAAGCCACACATGCTTACATAATTAACACGAGTAAGATCGCCATTTAATCAGTTATTTATATTCATGTGTTAAAAGTAGTGTACGAAAGATTCAACATTGGTGTTGAAGATATTTAAATGAAGCATGACGTTAGTGAAATTATCTACTGAAGTGTGATATTATAACAATTTGTAGGGTGTTGAAATGTTTTGTCTGTATTTATGAATTCCTTTCTTTATGAGACGTGACAATAACCAATAATGCTTATCCTGCACTGCTTTATCTGACAAACTTTTTGAGTTGCTAAAGATTTTACTATTCTTACGTTCGAAATAGGGCCATATTAGTTATTTTCTTAGATATGTAATTATCTCATGTATTCCATGTGTTGTAGTAGTAGTAGTAGTAGTAGTAGTAGTAGTAGTAGTAGTAGTAGTAGTAGTAATAGTAGTAGTAGTAGAGAGAGATGGATTTATTATTCAAAATTATACAGATGCGCTACACTATCAGAATTTGCTGTTAAACCCAATGTACGGATATTTTGATCTCACGTGCTTAGGAAATTAGTCCTACTTTGTAGTTTCACCCCATGACCTATAATAAAATTCAATCGGTGTTCATAAAATATATTTATTTAGTAGTATTTATTTATTTAACCTGGTAGAGATAAGGCCGTCAGGCCTTCTCTGCCCCTCTACCAGGAGATTCCAACTACAATATGAACAATAAAATTACAATTAGTATTAGATTTACAATTACAAATAACAATACAATTAGTATTAAATTTACAATTAGAATAAAATTAAAGTACGAAAAGATTACCTGAATAATTAAAGCTAGATATACATATTAAAATGAAAATGGAACAAACACATTAGTAGTAATGAGTGGTAGGAGCGGGTTAGGGACGACAGAATGAGGTGTACCAGCCCACCGGCCGCATGAGATCCCTCACCCGCTCATCCAACGTTCCTCTTACATCTCCGTCTTAAGTTCATAGCTCCAAGAGGACGAAGCAGCGGGATCCTTCTGTATTTCGAGATGCACTATATTTTAATGTGTGTATTTTTATTGGAATAAATTATTATTGTTGATGAGTCAACTGTCTGAAGGCAGGTTTGAATCTCATAAGTGACAACAATAATGCATCAATCATGAGGCAACTAAGCTCTTAGATAACGGGACATGATGGCCAGTTCCTATATCCCTAGTCACTTATTTTCACTGGAATAAATTTTAGTATATTGAAATCTCATGTATAATATAATAGTAGGCCCTGATATATTATTAGTAAGTTACCTACAAGAACAAACTTGTCATAAAGAAGAAGGGGAAATGAAAGGAGATACACCTATCCATGTACTTTCCGCTTCACCGCTATAGAAACGAACACACAGTGAAGCATTGTGCGTCATTGGTGGATTTTAGGCCACCAGCGAGAACTGAAAGCTATGGTACATGCCTTACACAATCCGTCACTGAGTAATGCTTGCCTTCTGATCTACTCATGTCGGTCCGATACATAACTTTATCTGCCGGGGAATGTAGATTAAGAGTTAATGTGTAGTCCGCAGTAACTCAATTGTTCTATTAACGCCCAGGGCTGTACAAGAAGCTTAACTCTCAACAATAATTCAAGTTTATTTTCATATGCCATTGCAGCCAATCTCTGAAAAAGTGGAAAGCATCAGTAAAGGGAAGTGACTAGAAACATTCACCGTGTGTATGTGTTTACAATACTGTATTCTTCGCTGGATAGACTTTACATTATATTACTCTATGTTTGGTGTTTTAATAGTACATTATGCAACGAGCCTATAATGATAGTAATTAAGAAGCGAGTATGGATGTTTATGAAACGAGCGCAAGCGAGTTTCATAATTTTCATACTAGCTTCTTAATTACCATTATAGGCGAGTTTCATACGACTTTTTATGCTCGACCATATTTCTAACTTGAAATTACAGTATTCAGATGTATACATTTTATTTGTATCTGACAAGATCGGAAGTGACCTTGTTCTAGGTCGTGAATTGTGAGATGTGAGCAGACGCGAAAGTATTGATTTTTTCCGAGGAACAATAATGTCATTGACTTTGTGTAATCCGTTAAACTTGGTATAACTTTGATTATTGAATTCGAGATTGAAAAACGAGATGACAAATTGAATTTATTTGAATATTATTTACAATTAATGCTAATTATTATAGTAACAGAACATAACCCTCTGCGACAGTATTGGATTTCCAGCCTCCGTGACTTTTCGCTAATTCTCTTTCGATTGCATATCCGAGAATAATCGATACTTGCGGTTTTATAACGATACAAAGCTGACTCGTTATTGGCTGAACATCTGTAAGCTGAGTTGTCATTGGCTGAAAACACCTGAACTTTAATGAGTAGGCGTAATTTAATGACATGCATTAAAGGTCTGCTACCAGGTGTATAATTACATTTCGGCATGGTCGAGCATAAAAGTATATTAAAACATAATACTAAAATACCTATAATTACTGTAGGTAAATGTAATATAGAAGTTTCTGTGTTGATTTATAAATAAGAGTAACATATTTTGAAAAAACTATATATATATCACAGTTCGTCTTTTGTGACGTCGTTGATAAACTATAACACATTTTTCACAACACAAAGTTTTATCTACCAGATGAATAAAGAAAAACAAACCTACAGTAACTACAAAGTGCTTATTTGTTCCGGCCGATACATTATTACTTTTTATTCAATTATTTCCCACTCTAGCCACTAGATGGCAATGGTATATTCAAACAAGACACTATCAAATTTCATTGTTAGGCTTATTCCACAGATGAGTTGCATTAGTTTCAGGTATTGTTACCAAGTTTTATGCCCATGTTGATCAATTAAATCAGCTAATTAGTTAATGTGTTACTGAAAACAGTACATGTCATTTATTATGTGGTAGCAGTCATTAATATCCTGAAGATAATTTTTTTGCATTATAATACTTTATATTGCGTACAGATGTTTGCGTTTATCTACATTTCCCATGTGAATTATCACTCATAACTTTTCACAACACAGCAATTATTATGCAGTCTATGAAATAAAGCCTTACTACACTATTTTGTAAGTGAATATTCGTTCTATTATCACCGCTTCGCCATGGTTTGTAAGTATTTTACATCTCACACATCACTCTCCACACTGCACAGTGGGACGGATTGCGATTCTAGCCGGAACAAAATCAATTTTCACATGTTCTCATTTTTATGCGTGTCCTATCTCAAGTTGTTGCTAATGGATCACAGAATGCTTATCTATGAGAGAGAAGCTTTGACACTAAACATACGGATGTCACACAATGACGTTGACGAGGATTCCCTCTGTAACCAGTTTTATTGCTCAGTCACGCTGAAATAGTGTAAGAAGCAAGCTTGTTTTCTGTGATCTGGGAGTGAAACATTTTGTGATTCTGAAATGGAAAATGAAGAACAAGGTTGGTAGATAATTAGTATATAAATTTATGTTCATAATAACTTTGAATTTTTAGAAACGGCATGCTAACTTAACGGCGGGAAATGCGATTTTTTAAAACCATTTGTCTGTAGTAATGTCACGAGAGGTCTGAAATCTGCCAATAAATCCACTCGCTTCGCTCGTGGATTTATCTGGGATATCTCAGACCTCGAGTGACAGTTATTAGGACTATTTTGTGAATAAAATAAAAATTTAAATAATATATCCCTAAAATTCGATCACAAAATGTTTATAATTGTATATTAACGAATACTTAGCCTATTCAGATATTGTGAAGTTAAAATACTCGTAGATGAATATCGATTATTGCAATAAAGAAATTCGATGTTATTATTCAGTAATGCCAATTGCGAAAATCGAAATACAGGTTTAACATTGTTAATTACATGTACTGCACTTTTCTCTTATTATTATAACATAAATACATTTTTATTATCTGCTGAAATCATAATTTAATTTAACAGTAACAGTGGGGACAGCTATATACCAATGCTTATGTATTCACAGCGAGACATGTTGCTACGCAGTGAAGCCATCTCTGTATAGATAGGCCTGATTAAAACACGAATTTTATTACGCCATACGAAAGGGAGTTTGATCAAAGACATTATTACTATGCAAGGTCTTTGAGTTTAATATGCGATGATGTTACAAAAATTTGAACGTCTATTAATTGTTTAATTTCAATACAAATATTATAGGCTACAATTTTATAGGTTACGTTAGGCCTACCTGTGGGAGCAGGACCAATGTCAGCTGTGCCTTGTTTCGACCGTTACAATGAGTGCTACACGAAAGCATTTTTTATAGCTCGACAAACGCATTCTCGCTGTAGTGTGTAACGGAACTAAAGCTGCATCTACACAGTTCAATATTCCAATCGCGTATGCGTGCAATCTGGGAAGAATATTGAAATAATCAAGTTTAAAAGGTACGTTCAATTAAGATGCATAAAGATTTTGTGTCTACATGGTGCGCCGTTTTGAACGTGGTCTTCACTGCGTAAATATATTAATTAATAATAAATATCAATCTTGCATTCATTGCTTTAAAGTTGAAAGAAAAGTTTAACCGTGTAGTTGCATCTTAATGTATGTATGTATCTTAATGTATGTATGCATCAATTTACGGGAAAACAGTTGGCGACAATGACTAAACAAAAGAACAACAATGCGATAAATCGATAGCGATAAATCTAGCTGCAGAAATTATCGCAAAGTCTGACTGTGATTGGTTGGAATTGAAAATTTCATTACACTTCATTGGTCGAAAATGGAATGACGTCATATAAACGAAATAGTCAAAGTAAACGTTGACTTATAATAGGAGAGTCACACAGAGTCACATTTATTTTTATGTCAGAATGTAGGTTTAAGTGTGCACTTTAAGACTAACCTAGTTTCATTTGCTCCTACTGACCGCCCTGCAGGTGGTTAATTTTTTTCAAACTCGGAACCGCTACCGGTGATTTCGCGCCGTGATCTATTTCCAATACTTCCCAATAAACGTGGCGACATAGATGAACTATATAGATATGTTTTGGACAAATTATCTATTGAAACATGTGAGTCTAATAGTGAGAAGTGCATTCATAATATTTTGAAAAATATTCGAAGTAATTTTAACAGACGCTGGATGCAGTGCCACCGTAAAAATGATTATTTTCTTAAAAAACATTGTTCTTGGCAAGTCAGAGGCAACAACAAAGATATTTTTAAAGCTAGAAAACAGGAGATTATTTCTAGATTTCGCTCTCAACTAGGTCTTCTTATTGACAAACCGAAATCTGGTGGCCCTGGGACATCATCGGTTTTTTTAAAACTCACAAATTACAGCCAATATTACGGGCATTAGTAAGACCTCATTCACAGATTTTCTGTAATTTTATGCACCATTTCATGTGGATATTTAATCTATAGTATATTGAGGCGTTTGAGAAGTACACCAATGATACAGCCCATTTATATGTACAATAGTTATATCCATGGTACTACATGCCATCCAGCGTGCATAAAATACTGATGCATGGAGGAAAAATTGCAGAAATTGAGATACTTCCTATTGGGATGTTATCTGAAGATGCTCAAGAGGCAAGACACAAACATTTACAAAAGTATAGGTTAGACCACGCTAGGAAGTGTTCTCGTGAGAGAAACTTAGATGTCCTACACATGTTGTTAGTATTTTCTGATCCCATCATATCCCAGATCAATCACATCCAAATACAAGAAAATCAAAAATGTAAGTTGAGGTAATTAAACTGCTACAAATACAGTAGCGTGCAAATTAATTCGAACAACGTAATCATTTATGCAAAAACACTCAACGGGATAAAAAAAAGGATCTAAGACACACCTCAGTAATCTATGTGGCCTCCCTTGTTCCTAATGACAGCTCTGAGACGATTTGGCATGGATTCCACTAATTTCCCACAAATATTCTTCATTTCTTCATTGCGAAACCATACACCAATGAGGGCAGAAATCATCTTCTCCTTTGTAGAACAATCCATTTTTTGCATTCTTCTTTTGAAAATTGACCACAAGTTCTCAATGGGGTTGATGTCGGGTGAGTTGGCTGGCCAGGGGAGTACATGAATATTCTTCTTGCTAAAGAATTCTGTAGTTTTTCGAGACGTATGGCATGGTGCCAGGTCTTGTTGGAACACACCTCTGCCATCCGGAAATGATTTTTGCAGTTGGGGTAAGATTCTACTTTCCAATAAGTGAATATATTTGTTAGAATTCATCGTTCCCTTGATAGGTATTAATGCTGCAGGCCCTTCATGTGTAAAACAACCCCAAAACATTACTTTAGGGGGGTATTTGGGTACTTGTTGGAGATGAGCTGCTGTTACTTTTTCGGATCCTTTCCGTACGTAAGAATCACGGTGGCCGTGGACCTCGAAATGAGACTCATCGGGAAAAAGTACATTCTTCCAGTCATTCACTGTCCAGTGTTGATGTAATTTTGCCCACATTAAGGTATATGTATACATTAGGGGGTGAAAATTTAAATTAGGCAATATTTAGGGCTCTCAATATTTTTAGCTACAAGAATACATTGTTATTAAGAGATTTAACTATTTTTAAACAATTGTTCTTTGAAATTGTTTATAATAATACTTTTTTTGTTTAAAAAATTTAATAAAACGGTAAACATGATATCCTCTTTCCTAATGAAGCTATTTTCAAAATTCCTTCACTGTTTTATAGGAAAAATGTTTGTCTAGTGCCTGAATAAACTTTGAATAACATTTTGCTGTAATTTACCATAAATATCTTAAATTTTGTAAAATATTAGACAAAAAAAGTATGCAACCTTGAAGAAAAAAATGTTTAATGGGACTGTGAACATGTAGATCAAAATTTTTATTTGATTCATGCACTAGATTACATTCCAAGCTTCAAAATGATACCAGAATCATACCTCTATCTTTTTTCTTGGATGAGATATGATGTTTTCCTTAAGCCAATATGTCAAGAAACTGTACTTACGGGAAACGGCAGTTGAAAGTTAGGCTGTCAAAATCCTCCTGCTTCATACGTTATACCCTCAGCAGTAGTCTCGCGATCCACCTTCATTTTTTTTCTTCCTCTCAGGTATCTTCTTCTGCTTCTTGCTTCTGGTGTAGCCTGATTTCTCTTCATTATATCCTTTACAACCTTCGAAGAAGATACGCCCGTAGTTGTGTTCAGTCCAGGTTCAATTCCCATCTTCCTTAGGATGTCCAGCTCCACTTCAGGACCACGGTTGTAGTGGCACACTGCATCCATTACACACAAATTCAGTGTTGCATGTCCCACATAGGTTTCTTTTGGACACCTTTTCCAGATCATCCCATTGAAGGACTCGTTAATGTTCTGGGTCTTCCCATGCAGGCACTTCTGCAACATTTTATCGTCCATCAGTCTTTCGTAGACCGGTGTCATTTGTCTATTCACTGCAATGGGAATACCAGGACCTTCATGCTTGTAAGGGATGCCTTTTGCTTTGGCCACTTCATAAGTGCACCAACTGTCTTCACCTAGTGGACACTTTGCATGAAGTGGCTGGCTGTCATTTGCTGCGACATGGAACATAGAGGCCCAGGTAGGTCTTTTCATTTTTTCTACACTTTCTGTGTTAGACCTGAGGGCAATACCAAAGTAATTTTGAAGTTTGTCTATGAGGGCTTGAGTCAGTTTCCCCTTTCCACCGATCTTTTTGGTCTTAACTAATTGCCTAAGACCTTTGCCTAAACGCTTTTGGTAATGCCCCACACATTCTAATTTCACAATCTCTTTCCCATCATATGGGTCAAGTTCAGATACAGTTTTGAAACTTTTTGAGTCGCCATCTCCTAAATATTGAGTATAAAGTAATCCTCTATTTTGGACTGACCTCAAAAAGAGCCTACCTGCCCCAACAGGTTCCATGTTAGGTGAAGATCCCTTGTAGTTACAGGAGCATACTGGTACATGGTCTGCTAGCCAAGTCGGATATGAAGGTGATATTTTGTCTTCCTCAGCATGCATTCTGCAAGACATGCAGCTTTTGGACATTACCTCCACATCGAGAACTTTACCAGTTTTTACTGACATGGCTGTCACAACACCCGACAAAGGAGAAAATCCCCTCCGTTGCCACGTTCCATCAACTGACACTGCACATTCATTGCTACCAGTATTTTCACGTACTTCATTAGCAGCATCATTCATTGTATCATAAGCATGCTGTGTTACCACTTTGTTTACATGCTTGATATGACCCTGATAAGAATTTTTACTGAGGCCACATGGCAAGCCCAGAAGGTAACATAACCTGTTCAGTTCACTATAGCCACAACCAATTTCTCGGCTCGCATAGACAATTCTCCTGTTCATTTCAAAATATTTTGAAACTTTGTGGCTTGAGAATAATTCATCAGAATTATACCCACAGGCTGAACAAGCTAGTTTCACACATACTGCCAAACCATTTCTCTTGCCACTATTCAAACATAATGAAACTGAACCCACCATAAGACATTCTGGACAAGCCAGTAGTAAAATTAATTTTGTTAAATATCTAACATCAAAAAGAATAAAGCCATAATGTTCTGTGTGTTCACTTGATGGTGGACAATGTCTATCTGTAGTTACATTTGTTTCCTTCTTCTTCCCATAAAATTTCCTTTGCTTCTTCCTGCTTGTATTACGTTTGTTAGCCATCACTGCCACACAGCACTATAAAATAACACTAAACTAAACGCACTATAATAACTAACACTAAAATAAATATGTAAAGAGAACACTAAACTGAAACTAAAGGCACAAACAGCTGGAAATAATACTCATAACCTGTTTAACCATGTGTATGAAACTTGTACATAAACAACTTTTCTTTCTGCTGTTTTATTTATAATTTCTGTTCATAGATGGCAGGAAGGGCTAGAACTGTGCACTATCGCTATCTATGAGTTATTTGTGAACTATTAGAAATTCCAGAGTACTTTGAAATGGGTAAAAATGGCTTAGTATTTCAGGAAAAAAATCTGACATTTTGACAGATATAAGGGGGTGTAACCATTTGTTATTATCATAGAAAAGTGCCATTATCTACAAAACTACCAGTCAGAATTAAATAAGCAAACCAGCAAATGAAAGAAGAAGAAATGCTGCATCCAAAACATACTGTTTCAAAAAATGCCATTTTTCATAATTTTTTGTGTTTCTAACGTATACATATACCTTAAGCGTTTTTTGCAAATAACAGGGGTTAGCAGTTACTTCTTAATAGGCTTACGAGCCCTTCGTCCAGCTTCCAAAAGCCTACGCCGCACTGTTGTGACGTGAATATTCGCCCCAGTGGTAGCCATTAACTCGCGGGTTAAGTCGACAGCAGTTAGTCTAGGATTTAATTTACTTTTCCTGACAATTAAACGATCATCTGCAGGTGAAGTCTCTCTTTTCCGGCCACAGTTTCCTTTTTTGTGGGGTGTGATGGATCCAGTCTCCCTGTATCGTTTTATGATCGAATTAACAGTAGCCAAACCGATGTGACATTCTGCAGCAATTTCCCTCTGTGTCATAGAAGAATTCTCTGCTAATGTTATAATTTTAGACCGTTTTCGTGGAGTTGTATCCATTTGTGAAGACGACAGAATGTACACAGGATTGCAGTATTAAGTCTTCAACACAACTGAAATGCTTATAAGTACAAAACGATAGGCAAAATGTCACATATTATAAAAAAAATAATAACGGCAGACCTTCAACAATGGAATTACACGTACTACAGATGTCAATTAAAGCGGTATGAGCAGCTGTGAGGCCAACAATGACAGAAAATGTAAAAATATGTCGTGTTCGGATTAATTTGTACGCTACTGTACCACCTGCGAGTGCCAATAACAGCACTGCTCAACTGCAACCCCTAGATGAGGGCGACAGTAGCGCTAGCGGATCCGACACTTCTGGAGATACAACAGACGCTTCAGATTTCTAAACATGAGTCCTAGAATTTACTACATATATTACTTTTCTCTTCATAGTAGTCTGTAAAATAATTTCTGTTTAGTTTAATTTTTTATTTGCATTAGTTGTATGCAATTTCTATTACTGTACGATTATTTTTTGTAATAAATAGGCATTCTATAATAAAGTAATAATTCTCATATAAATATTTAATCAAATATAATAATTTACCTTCATTTTGCTATTTTCAACGATTCGACAGGAATTTATCAATATTAGATTTTGTTCCGGCTAGAATCGCAATCCGTCCCACTGTGGACTGTTACGAATAAGTGGTAAGTTCGTTTACGTGTTAAACACGTCTCAGTAACATTCTAGTGAAAATAATCTTAGTGAGTGGATCGATTTCAAGATGGAATCAAACCACGAAGAAGAAAAGGAAGAAGAAGAAGAAGAAAATTATGATAAGATAAAGTACTTTCCACAGCGAATTGTTTACTTTTGAAATTTGCTACCATATCCTTTCTAGTTGTACAGGGACATCATTTTATTTTCACTAACATTTTAATATTAACCTGGCTATATCTTTGGATTAAAGGTCTAGAACCGGAAACACCGCTTGCTCCCCCTTCCAAGACTGGAGTTCGATGATACTGGCGTAAAATACAAATCACTTTACTAGGTATAGGAGGGAAGAAAAGTAGTTCATCCATTTATGTAAACTAGGAAATATCGCAATTTTGAGTTTGATAATTTTCATTAGGTTTTTGTTTAATCAAAATACAGTACAGTATTAACAATGAGTGTTTTTACTCACGAACTGAGTTATCCATGTGGACGTATTCATTATGCAGTGTATATTATACTGTCTACAGCACATTAGCGTACAATATAGAGAATAAAGTTAAATTGAAAAATAATCATAATATGGATATTTAAATACATTTTTGAAAATGGTGGCCGTTCATTTCGATACAGGCTTCAGTTCTTTTGTGCATATTATCGCACTATGGACTATTGTACCTAATTCCAATTACCAGTTTCGTCCTTCGTACTAGTAACTCATGTTGAAATAATTCTATAACTACTCTATAAAAGGGTACCTTACGTACTGTAAATTTAATCTTCACTTCTGCCCGATCCGAAAAAAAAAATACTCAGAAATGCTATCTACTCTCCGTTCAAATGGTTTTGTCGCAGGATCGTAGAAAGGGGGGGGAAATCACTTGACAGTTAATTGCTTTTATTTAAGTTATTTTAAACAGTTGTATAATATTACGTAGACGTCCAATTCCTAAGAGAAATTAATGTTTTCAGAAAAAAGCTAAGACAGCCCAGACACTAGCATTTACAGAGGGCGAATAGAAGCAGGTGGGGGAAACCGGGATGCGACGTAGGCAAATGGACGACAGTACCTGTGCGAAAATATGATTCAATATTGAAAACTCTTTCGTCACTGGAAAATGCGAACATATTTCTGGAACGTATTATACTCACTAACTCAGTACTGCATACGCGGCCTTGGTTCTGTGTGGAGGACGATTAGATGTTTACTAGTAGAGGGGGTGGGAGTGAAGTACATTCAAAAACTGAAGTACAATAAAAATTGAAGTAAAAATAAAATGATGTCCCTGTGTAATAGAATCGAACTTTTCACTGTTTCTTTAAGAAAGGTTTATTATAACGTACTTCTTATAAAAGCAAATTTGAGATATCATTCACAGAGGTTTTATTTGTTGTCAGCGTTCCTTTGTTTAGTTTCTTGCTATGTTGTCAATATATCGTGTTAGAATAATACACACAGAAGCTACTGTTAAATATTTATTTTATAAATTATAGTCATTCGTACGTCGAAGATGAAAAATAAATTGTAAAGTTTCGGATATTGTATTATGGCTATGTTTGAACTATTACGTCAACATATTATTTAGATATCACTCCAATCAACAGCTTTATACGCTAACATTTATGATCAGAATACAGGGCAATGTGTACGGAGATTTTTTCAGGGTAATATTACCTGTATTTCGTCATGATCTGTAAGTACATATTTACACCCCATACTTTGTACATATCATATTATTTTATTGTAGATTTCGTAACGTGTAGTGTTTGCCCCACTATCTATACAAGTGTTTTCCATGTCCTCTAATACATGAGCAGAGAAACTTAGTTTTAAAAATTATCACCACTGGCAACGAGTTAGTTCTTTGTCTCTACTAAGATGAAAATATGCGGAGTCTGCAGATTTCAATACATACTTGACTGTTAGCATCATATTTAAGGACAATGGGATGGCTGGGGGAACTGAAAACCTACCTGAATAGACCTAATACTGAAATCCCTACTGTCTTGTTTACTTAAACAATTAATTTATTTATGTAGTATATACCAAAGATAAATTTGTCTGTCATAAAAACTACAAATAATACAACTACTATAACTACCATTTCTACTACTACTACTGCTACTACTATAATAATAATAATAATAATAATAATAATAATAATAGTAATAATAATAATAGTAATAATAATAATAATAATAATAATAGTAATAATAATAAATTATATTACGAAAATAATTATTAAATTTATTTCTTCACCATCATAACTAGACCGAGGTAATTAAGAATTTTTTACTCTATCAACAATTTTACTGGATGCAAGTAAAGAGATAGGTTTGGAAGTAAATCCCAAAAAGACAAAGTATATGATTATGTCTCGTGACCAGAATATCGTACGAAATGAAAATATAAAAATTGGAAATTTATCTTTTGAAGAGGTGGAGAAGTTCAAATATCTTGGAGCAACAGTAACAAATATAAATGATACTCTGGAGGAAATCAAACATACAATAAATATGGGAAATGCCTGTTATTATTCGGTTGAGAAGCTTTTGTCATCCAGTCTGCTGTCAAAAAATCTGAAAGTTAGAATTTATAAAACGGTTATATTACCGGTTGTTCTTTATGGTTGTGAAACTTGGACTCTCACTTTTAAAGAGAAACAGAGGTTAAGGGTGTTTGGGAAAAGGTGCTTAGGAAAATATTTGGGGCTAAGAGGGATGAAGTTACAGGAGAATGGAGAAAGTTACACAACGCAGAACTGCACGCATTGTATTCTTCACCTGACATAATTAGGAATATTACATCCAGACGCTTGAGATGGGCAGGGCATGTAGCACGTATGGGCGAATCCAGAAATGCATATAGAGTGTTAGTTGGGAGGCCGGAGGGAAAAAGACCTTTAGAAAGGCCGAGACATAGATGGGAAGATAACATTAAAATGGATTTGAGGGAGGTGGGATATGATGATAGAGACTGGATTAATCTTGCTCAGGATAGGGAACGTTGGCGAGCTTATGTGAGGGTGGGAATGAACCTGAGGGTTCCTTAAAAGCCAGTAATTAAGTAAGTAATCAACAATATTATTGACAAAGCTGGCCAGGATTTGAGTCTTACAGAGTTACCTTCCGATATTATCTCCATCAACAATGTAACAGTTTTAAAATAGTTCGAAAGCTCTGCCGTTATTATTAGTCTGCCAGCTAGCTGTGTACTCATCAGTTGTGGTTTTAAGATCGGTGCGTGAAAATGTCTGCAGCGGAAATGAAGCAAAGATGTGTTTCAGATAATGTTAGTAGCCGTTGTTGAACTTTAGATTTATTCTGGGACATGTAATGCGCAATTAAATGCTTTCACTCCGAATCAATTGAGACCATGAAGTGGGTGAGTATAACCTGCAGCGAAACTGGGAGAAAAAATTAATGGTATAGATACGAGTATATAATTAGCTTTCGACTTATGTTATAAATATAAGCGACAGTGGTTGTAAATTTAAAAAAATAACCTAGAAATCATCACGTTACAGACATGTCATAAAATTATAGTGCAATAGTTTACATTCAACAGGAATTCTCTAAATACAAACTTTGAGTTTTGTGGTGCAGGGAAAATCTGCCTCAAAATATCCTACTTAGAATTCAATAGCGCACGAACTGTAAGGTGTGCCTTCAATTCTCTTGGGCCATATCTAATTCTCTGTCTGTTGTTTCAGTGTATACACCCACGCAATACTGCCCGAGCTCGTCAGTGTGTTTGCTGGTAAGTTTTACATCATCTGAGGATCGTTATTTGGTTTCGATTTGTTACCTATTTCCAGATAAGCTGTTTGAATATGAGCTAGTTTTCGTTTTTTTCTAGGGTTTTGCCTTAACCCAATACGAGCCTTTATTATTTATTGGCCGAATAAATTAAATTGAAGTGAATGGATAAAGTTTAACTTTAGCACTTTGCAACCACTGATGTGTTTCAAAAATCGACTACGACCTACATTTTTGTCAATTTTATTGTAAATATGAAGATTTATCTTTTTTGGACACCTATGCAACTGAAGCAGTAACTTTCAATGACAATTGATACTCTTGATTTCAGATATTCCTGTGGATCATACAAGGCGTGTCAGGTAATATCAAACTGCCTGAAAGTGAATCAGACCTGTCTCAAGCTGTGCTGTCAGTAAGCGAGCGGATGTTTGCCAGTGGACACCCTGTGGCCATCTATGTGCCGGTGAAATACAATTTCCTCTCTTCATCAACAGATACCCAAGATTCACAGGACGTTTCTCCACGTTATAAAAGGGTGGACTTGGTCAAGAGTTCCTTATGCAACGACAATAAGTCTTCTATTGACATCGAGAGATATTCATCAACATATCTATTACACACCCTTACAAGCTCCTACGATGGTTCATTCTCCTATAATTGGATTGAAGATGTGAATGGTTTACTTCAGACTTTTCATGAGTTCGGTCATTGGCCTCTTCTATTGTCACCTGCAATCGATAATGTAACCACATGGAGGAATGAAGTGTATCAGAATTTACTCTTTATTCTCAACTACAAGAACAGCGATCTGAAAAAGCTCCAAAAGGATATGTATGACATCATACAATTCCAGGCTTCTATTTTGATACATAACCCTCGTGGACACTTCATTGTGGTGGTGATGGGAAATTCCGGAACTCAGGAAGCCGCACGCAGAATTTTCCATATTTTCTTACAATTTAACTATTTTGATTCAGCAGTGGTCATGCATTCACCAAATGGTACATCTATCAACATTTTCTACCCAAACAATTTTTGTACTCTCCATCCAGAAGCAATATTATTTGGCACCTTTGTCCATAATGATGATGGAGGAAGTTTGCTTATTCATAAGGATTTCAACAAGCAACAAATCGAACAAAATTTAACAGCGTGTTGTTTCGAAATATTGCCATCAGATACTGATCCATTTGTGATAAAGAAATCAGGGAATTCACTGGGAAAAAGAATGGGAGGACTAGACCTGAGGTTACTTGAAATTGTTACAAAGGAGTTAAAAGTTTCGAATAAGAAATGCAAAGAAGATTCTGTACATATCATCACATCAAACAAAATGTTTCATCTGAGCATTGAAAGAATGTATGACTTGACAACGCCTTATTTCACCCGTAGCTACAAATTCTTTGTTCCAACTGCAGAAATGTATCCTCGATGGGCAAGTTTGGCCAGAGTGTTCACTCCACTCACCTGGGCGTCTCTATTCGTGACCATTGTATTCTGTTCTCTGGCTGTACGCCTCTTGACAACATGCATGATCAAGAAAGACCCAAACAGCTACGATGGAACAGTGCACTGCTTTCTGAACATCTGGTGTTCGTTCCTAGGCGTGGCAGTTGACAAGTTGCCTCTCAGCACACCTCTCAGGGTGTTATTCTTCTCCTGGATTCTGTACTCTCTCTCCGTTACCACAGTTTTCCAAACGTTTGTGATCAGCTACCTTGTGGATCCTGGCAAGCAGCATCAGATTGACACAATTGAAGAAATTCTGGAGAAGAATTACACCTTGCTCTTTGATGACTTCAATGCTCTTTTGACGTATTCTTCTAGTTACGATATAGAAAACAAATCGTATATTGCTAGACGTTCCGTCGATGCTCTAAACGTCGCATTTCACACTGAACATTCAGCTGTGTTGGTCAACGAAGATTTCTTCACCTACTATTCCAAAAAGCTGTGCGGCACAGAATTCCCTCCTGCATACCACAAATTCACTGGGGAAGCAATCCAGATGCACGTCCAAATGGTAGTTATTGGCGGTAGATACTTGTTCTGGAAATGGAATCAAGTTCTGGGACGCTTAGTGCAGGCAGGAATTCCACGAAAAATCATGGGCGACATCATAGATCCCCTAGGACACTATTCCATGGACAGAAGTGGGTTGGATGTGACAAAAGAGTACGTCCCCATGTTTCTGGCTATTATGCAGTCACCGTTCATTTTCCTGCTTCTCGGATTATTCATGAGTTTAATAGTTTTCTTTGGTGAGATAACAATTCATAATGCTGGAAGATCTAGAATTTCTTCTTTTAGGATGGGAAGTAACCCCAATAGGAATTGAAATAGACTCAAATTCGTAAGGTGTAAAGAATAGCTACTCTGCCAGCATTCTGTTTATACTTGTCAGATGCTTGACTATCTTAGCAATATATTGAATTGTGTTGAAGATATTTATATGAAGCAAGGCGTTAGTGAAATTATCTACTTAAGTGTGATATTATAACAATTTATAGGGTGTTGAAATGTTTTGTCTGTATTTATGAATTCCTTTATTTATGAGTCGTGACAATAACCAATAATGCTTATCCTGCAGTGCTTTATCTGGCAAACTTTTTGAGTTCCTAAAGATTTTACTATTCTTACGTCCGAAATAAAGCCATATAGTTTATTTTCTTAGATATATTATTATCTCATGTATTCAGTGTGTAGTAGTAGTAGTAGTAGTAGTAGTAGTAGTAGTAGTAGTTATTGTAGTAGTAACAGAGATAAATGGATTTATTCAGCAAAATTATACAGATGCACTACAATATCGTAATTTCCTCTTAAACTCAATGTACGGATATTTTGATCCTACATGCTTAGAAGATAAGTCCTACTTTGTACGTCTCACCCATCACCCCTCCAATCACCATAAATGATACGTACATATTAATATGAAATTTGAACAAATAAAATACATTAGTAATAATGAGTGTTAGGAGTAGGTTAGGGACGACATTCAGCACGTCAGCCAGATAGTGAATTGTTGCGCACCCCGAGTTATGGGATGAATGAGAATGAGGTGTACTAGCCCGCTGGCCGCATGAGATCCCACTCCCTCTCATCCAACGGTCCTCTGTCTGTCTATCTACCAGATGAATAAAGAGAAACAAACCTACAATAACTACAAAGTGCTTATTTGTTCCTATCAAGAAATTATTACCTTTTTTTTTATTTAGTTCCCAGTAGATGGCAACGGTAAATTCATACAAGGCACTTTCAAATTTTATTGCTATGCTTATTTCCCAGATGAGTTCTATTGGTTTCAGTTATTATCATATGTTGTATGTCCATGTTGATCAATTAAACCAACAAATTAGTTAATGTGTTACTGAAAACGATACATTTATTATGTAGCAACAGCCATTAATATTGTGAAGATTGTTGGTACTATAATATATAATACTTTACACTGTGTACAGATGTTTGCGTTTATCATCATTTCTCATGTGTATTGTCAGTCATAACTTTTCACAACAGCAATTATTATTCAGTCTCTAAAATAAAACCTTTCTATACAGTTTTGTAACTGAATATTCGTTCTATTATCAGCGCTTCGACATGATTTGTAAGTATTTTACATTCACTTTCGCTCTCCTCACTGTTACAAATAATTGAATTGGTCATTGCTAGAAGGCCCTTTGTCCAAAAATGTTAGTTCTGAATAAATCGAAAAAAAAACTGTTTTTAAGAAATACTAATCTTCGTAGAGCAATGTGTTGACTGTCCATCATAAAGGTATATTTGTGCTTTCTGGAAGCACAATTTTTATTTTGTTGTCATATGTAGTTTGTATAATATTATTAATTAAAAATTCAAATTTAAGGGCCTTTTAGCAGTGAACTTAAAATAATTTCACATTTGGTTAAAAATGGAGTACTGTAATAAAATACAGGATTGTAAATTAAATAAACTACCATTATTTCAAGTTAAAAGTATATTTCTCTTCTTAAAATATATTTTAATTACGTATTACAAAGTTTTAGGCCCATGTTTTAAATCTAACTTGACAATTTCATTCTGTATTTTCTCTATGTTCTGGTAGTGGAGAATTTACAACTTTCTCATAATAAGGTAACTGTTCATGGGGAATGTAGCATAGAATTTTCTTGATATCCTGCATTTTGTCTGGGTTGATTGCAATCAATTCATAATAAGTAGGACGTTGGGGAAGGACTATGTTTTCAATTCCAGGTAGACAAAGAGCAAAGGTATGCCTAATACAACCATCAATGAACTTGGATGTTGAAACAATATGAGGAAGAGTGGCATTGTACATATATTCATAATAACTCGCAGGGGCGAATGACAACTTCGAACACCGAGGTACCTTTCTACCATAAGATTCTACAGAAAGGCCTCTTTTGTAAAACATGGGCCACCAGTTAATGAGTGACTTTATTTTTGTGCATGCATAAATATTTTATATAGCCTATAAAGATTTTTGTGCCCTAAGGAAATAACATTTTTATGCAATATTCATTTACGTCAGTGATTCAGTGTAAATATTCTGAACTTACCTTCAATCCTCACCAGTTCGTCTTTCAGCCACCAATTCTCCAGAGTAAGTCACATGTTCAGTGCCTTTAACTTTGGCTTTCTTTAATATATTTCGTTTCCAACTGCAAGTATCACTACCTCTTTTTGCTTTTCAAACTCTCAGTCTCCATTTTAATTAGCCGAAATTGCGTATAATATAATAATTTGTATTAAAACACAAATAAAGATCAGAGCAGAATAAACAGACCGCTTCAAACACTGAAGATAGCTGATAGTATAGTAAGTATAAAGGTTTGTCATCAGATGGAAACACCGCTAAATGACAAGTTCACAGCTAGAAGGCCCTCTATCCTGGAGTAAGGGCATTTTAGCATGACACGAAAAATGAAATGCTCAGCTGTGCGTGTGTATGAAGGCTTCAGGAAAGTCCTTTTAGCACAGATTGTGTATTTATGTGTAAGGATGTTGAATCTGTAGTTAACTCATTTTTGCAAAAATACGGAGAAAGGGCCTTTTAGCAATGACCAATTCAATTGGTAAGTATGTTTACGTGTTAAACAGATCTCAGTAACTTGGATGCAATTTTAATTCACTAGCAAATTCAGATTTTCTTCCTCTGTAGTTAAGTTTTGACAATAAAATAGGAGCCGTGGACAGGATGGATCAAAAGGTTGTTTAGCGTTGAGTAGCTGATGAATATTGCTTGTGACTGAAGAACTGTGTTTAAAATTCCGTTCAACTTCGAGGCCTGTCTCTCAACACATTTCCCTGTAAGAATGCCACGATCAATAATATATTCCTCTTCACCTCTGCGGTAGTTGAATGATTAGACTTCCAGCCTGACACCCAGGCCGTCCGGGTTCGAGTCCCGGTCAGGTCTGGGATATTTCATTGAAAAACTCATAATGAAACTTGTGGCAGACAAGATCGTAGTTGGAGTTTTTCTCGGGGTTCTCCCGTGATTCTCTTCATTGTAATCGTCATAGGGGACTCTGAAATGGAGAAAGTTGCACGGAAGATATTCGAATGTTATCTCCGTAAAATATATATTTTGATATTGTAGTGAACCTAAGTTGATATTACCGAGAAACTAGAGTAGTTCGATTAATTAAAATGTGTCTACAGCACAGTCCGTACAGGCGGGATACTTTTCCAATTCACTGCGAGCTAAAGCTAGGAGATGCACTATTAAGTATTTTATTTAATAGCCTATATGCATTAGAACGTCTTATTTTCCTAAAATCTTGAACTATTTTAAGGTTATTCTGGTTTTTAAAAAAGGTGTCAAATCAGATATGGAAAATTATAGGCCAGTGACTATTGTACCTATAGTGGCCAAGGTATTTGAATCTCTTATCAATGATCAGATAATTAATTATTTTGAATCCAATAACTTATTTTCTACTTCCCAATTTGGTTTCCGTAAAAACCGTAATACTTGTGATGCTGTTCTTTCACTAGTAGGTGAATTTTTGAAAGGTCTTAAAAAGAGAAAAATCTGTTTTATGTAAATTTTATGATAAGACACGAGCTTTTGATACCATATCTCATGATATATTAGCTGACAAATTAATGTTTTATGGTTTTAGTTCAAAGGCAATGAATCTTGTAAATCCTTACTTAAATAATGGATTACAGTGTGTAGCTTATAATGGTTCACTATCGCACTATCTTTAGTATATGTTGTACCTCAGGAATCTGTTTTAGGTCCTATATTGTTTATTATTTGTTGTTAATAGTCACTCTGTTAACCCTTATCTATTTTCTGACGATGTGGGTATTCAGCTAGCTGCTGATCTTTATTCTGACTCTCAAGATTTGTTAGATGAGAATGACATCTTAAGTAAGTCATGTTTTTCTTCTAATTATGTATGTATTAATGACAGTAAAGTGACAGATCTTAAACTTGGCTTAGATAGAAAAAGTTGTGCTTTTCATAATAACATCAAATTTTTGGGTGTTTATATTGAAGGCGGTTTGGGCTGGGATAGCCATATCGATATGATTTCGGGAAAGATATCTAAAAGAATATTTGTCAAGATATTTGTCTAAAACTGTGGATACAAAAGTGCTATTAACTGTATATTTTTCATATATTCATAGCCATCTTCAATATGGTGTTTTATTATGGGGGCATCATAGTTCATCTTTTAATATTTTTAAATCACAGAAGAAAGCAGTGAGAATTATTTGTGGTGTTGGACCATTGTATACTTTAATTTAAATCCTGTAAAATTCTCACTCTTCCATCGCTTTGTGTTTGTTATACACTAAATTGAATATTGATAATTTCCCATTGAACTTGAATTTTCACGAACACCATATGAGAAATTGCAAATATATAAGACTTGATTTATGCAGATACAAACCTACACAAAATAATTTTTATTATATGTCTCGAACTTGTATAATACGTTACCAAGATAAAATAAAAATTTAAATTACGATTTATTCAAATCGTTAATGAAAAGAAAATTGTATGAAAACAGTTTGTATAGCGTTAACGACTATTTTAACTTGGCAAATACTTTTGTATGATTTTGTTTATATTGACGTTGCTATGCATATTGTATTTAAGTCCAAACAATAAAGTACCTATCCATCCATCCATCCATCCACCCATCCATCCATCCACCCACCCATCCATCCATCCATCCATCCATCCACCCACCCACCCACCCATCCATCCACCCACCCATCCATCCATCCATCCATCTATCCACCCACCCACCCACCCATCCATCCACCCACCCACCCATCCATCCATCCATCCATCCATCCATCCATCCATCCATCCATCCATCCATCCATCCATCTACTAGCAGAAACAGAAATCATTGCATCATATTTAAATGCATTTCATGATTAATTTATTTAAATTTTATCGTGATAATACACTTCCGAATCCTGTGAAATGTATCGCTAAGGAGCGATTATACTTAATCCTTTTCAATATAATTTCTATTCAATTCTTTTAAGAACATATATTACACGTTGTAAACATTGTTATATCATCCTTTGTTAGAAAAGTATGCTTGTTTTAGCACATGATTGTTAAATTTTCTTCTAATTTAATTGAATCTTGTTTTCCCTACACTGTTACTGTATTTTGTATTGTATGCTTTATTTTTAAGGGTAGCATAAAGTTGAGAAGAATTTAAATAAGTATTATCTTCTAAAATAGAAACATATGCGAAATAATTGTAATAAATTAGTTCTTCATGCTCTCTGGTTACATAAACCATATTAATATAGAGAGGCTCTTATCAATGCAGCGATCACGATTTTCTTAGCCTGCTGTATATGAGTGAAACAATTGAATTGCTATGAAAACCACTTAATGTTTGGTTTATTGTTTCAGTGTACGTACATAGAATTGACTCCTGGACCATAATGTTGTGCTTCATGGTAAGATCTCACGAAACTGTTGCTCATGATAGGAATAAGTGCGTAGGTCAGAAAAGTACATTTTGAGAAAAATGAAATCTCAAATTAACAAATGGTTTCGATATACATTAAACTACTTAAAATGTAACATTTTCTTAGTGTCCTTGGTATAGTCCAATTCGAGGGAAAAAAATGGGCTGCCAACAATTTATAGTTACAGATAATACTGCACATGCTCGTCTCGTCGAAGCTATAGTTCACCAGGTAACACGTACGTATTTCAACCATTTAAATTTGCTGCATTTTTCTTTAAGAGTATGGAATATGATATAAAATAGAATGGAGGATTGATTTTAGGTAAATCAGGAATCTGTAGAGTGAAAGAACAATAAAATTAATAAATGGAAACGCAATAGGAGGAAATATGAACAGAAGACCCACTTATTATTATTCCCTGTAATTTAAAAATGTTCATGGTAGAAAATTGTGAAAAGGAGCAGATAAATAAGTTTTAAAGTTTTAATAGTTATCACGATTGATTTAAACATGCACTAAAACCAGACGTAAGTGCAAGTTTGAACAATTAATTACTGAGATTTGCGATAAATTAATTAGTTTAGGAAATCGTATATTTATTATGTGTTACTACTTGTGTATATAGATCATTTTTTTAAATTATCAAGTTTGTATATTTGTGAACTAATATCAATAAATCTATCACTACGAAATGTCTCGCAAAGATTGTATGTCGCTATAGCTTTCTGCAATTTGTCTAGGCATGTCCGAACTGTAGCAATGTAGGATTTCTCAAATAACCGATTGAATTGGCAATTTATTATTGATGGAAGGTTGGCGAATTCTTGTCTAAGAGGAAGTCCTTCTTATTTCAGATATGGCTGTGGCTGATTCAAGTGGTGTCAGCTAATATTGCATTGCCTGAAAGTCACCCAGATCTGTCTCATGCTCTACTGTCAGTAAGCAGAAAAGTGTTAACGAATCAACAACCTGTGGTCTTCTCTGTGCCGGTAAAATACAAGATCAGGGTTACAAAAACAGGAAGAGATGACTCAAGGAGTAAATATTACCTCTTTAAACAAGTGCCCATAGCGCAGAATTCAGTGTGCAACTCCAATAATTCCTCGTACAACATTTCAATGTATTCAACCGTAGAACAGGCAAACATAAATATAAACCATTACGAGGTGAACCATACACACAGCTGGATTGACGGTTTGGATACACTGCTTCTGAACTTGCAAGAGTTAGGGCACTGGCCAGTTGTTGTAACCTCTGCAGAAAATAGAACAATCACATGGAGGCAAGCGGAATACAAAAATTTTATACTGACGGTTAACTACACGAACAACGATTTCAATGAATTGCAAACGGAAATCTACCAACAGATAGAATTCCTAGCCGATAGCATGGCTCTGAATCCTAGTAGACACATCATTGTTGTGGTCATGGGAGACTCTGAGACGGGTGAGGTTGCACGAAAAATATTCGAGTTACTGTTTATAAAATACTATTTTGATACAGTTGTGATCTTGAGTGAACCAGAAGGTTCATCTGCCAATGCATTTTACCCCAGCAATTTTTGTACTCACCATCCTGAACCTGTATTATTTTCCACCTGGATCGAAGACACAGACGGTGGAAGATTGCTTGAGACTGCAGATTTCAACAAGGGACAAATTGAACGAAATTTAACAGATTGTTGTTTTTCAACACTACCAGTACCCACAGACCCATTTGTGATAGTAACCCAAACGACTGATCATTCAATACAGTCAGATGGAGTGGATATCAGGTTGGTTGAAATATTTAGAAAGAATTTAGGAGCTTCGAACGAGGTATGTAATAAAAATTTTGTACGCATTACAGTAACAAACACAATAACGGATATGAACATTTTGTCAAATTTCGATCTAACAACGCCCTATTTTACCCTGAGTTATAAATTCTTTATTCCATCCGCAGAAGTCAATCCCCGATGGGCAAGCTTCACCAGGATGTTTACTCCAATTCTTTGGGCAACCGTTCTGGTGTCTATAATAATTTCTTCTTTGACTTTACGTGTTCTAACATCGTGTATTTTCGTAAAGAATTCCACAAGTTACAATGGAACTATGGACTGTTGGTTGAATATCTGGTGTGCAATCCTTGCCGTAGCAGTTGATAAAATGCCCTCCAGCACGCCTCTCAGAATGTTCTTCTTGTCCTGGATCATTTACTCCATCTGCATCGACACAGTTTTCCAAGCTTTTGTGACCAGCTACCTGGTGGATCCTGGAAGACAGCATCAGGTGGACACATTTCAGGAAATTATGGACCAGAACTATACAATTCTATTTGATGACATTAAAATCTTTACGTCGTATTTCTTCAATTATGGTATTGAAGGTCTATCGTATTATGTTATGTTTTCCAACGAAGCTGTGAACGCCGCATTTCACTCCCAACACATGGCTGTGATGTTTAATGAAGACTTCCTTTCATACTATTCTAAGAAACTGTGTGGGGAGGTAGAACCTCCTACGTACCATAAGTCCAGTGAGGAGGGGATCCAGTTACACGTGTATATGAAAATTACAGGAGGCAATTATTTATTCCGCAAGTGGAATCAATTTCTTGGTCGTTTGGTCCAAGCAGGGATCGTCAGAAAAATCGTGAGTGACGTCACTGATCCTCTAGGGCACCTCGCCATTGACAGAGCTTGGAGGGACCTCAGCGAGGAATACGTTCCCCTCTCCTTGGATATCATGCAGTCCCCTTTCGTTTTCCTGTCTCTTGGGTTGTTTCTCAGTGTAATGGTTTTCCTTGTTGAGATGGCAGTTCACTACGCTGGAAGATCTGCAGCCTGTTTACTGAGGAAGAGGAAGTAATGCTGGAATGATGCAAGATAAATAGCACACCGCCTGACTTGACTGAACGATGAATTACATCCCTCTTTATTAAATAATATATATATATATTTTTTTGGCTCTGTGGTCAGAACAAGTGTATGTCTTTTTCAGATGTTGAAAGGAACACTATACTATAACTGAATAGGGAATTTACAAAACTACTTAAGTCTCTAGAAGTAGTTTTGAGAAAATTAAAGAAAACTGTTTTTGGCCTTGCTGAACCATATATTGTTACAATATAATTTTTATATGTAAGAGAAATAGTTTTTGTATAAAAATTCCTACTTTTGTACTGTTCTTCAGGTCGTAAAAAATTTAATTATCTTCAGGACTTAAGTTGTTCTGCAAATTAACTTCAATCCTGCATTATAATCATTAGGTTACTGACACATAAACATCTTTAAGTAAATGTATTTATACCATAATCACAAAATAACCTTATTCCAATAATTGTTGAACAACATTATTTTGAAGAATTTGTTAATCTCAAAAGCACAGACCACTGATGAAGAAAAGTATAATGTTGAAGAAATGTTTCTGAGCACTTATTTTTTATAGTTGGTTATTTAACGACGATGTATCAACTACGAGGTTATTTAGTGTCGATGAGATTGGTGATACAGGGGTAATTTCTTTAATGAAATTTTTCCAATTTAGTTTATTATCAATTTCCTAAGCCAAGATATTTGATTGTTGTTGTTGTTGTTGTTGTTTCTATTAGGGACATATTATTAATTATTGTGTTTGAAATTTGCGAGGTTGAACTTTGGCAGAATTTAAATTGGATTATGTTACAGTTGAATACCAATTTATTGGCTGAAAACCAATCACATATTTTGAGGAGAATTGCCTCTGTCCAAGATTGGAATGTGTTGGAGTTATTGGCTTTAATTACTATACTTGTATCTTCTGTAAATGGGATGACCTACATTTTTTTATTAGGAGTCAAGATAATTTATTTTATGAACAGTATAAAAATAGGATACCTAATATTGATCCATTTTCTGCTCTCGGATCTTTCAATGTAAATTGTGTCACATAAACTTTTCACCGCTCTGAAATTTTTCTGTCTGTAAGAGAAATATTTAATACTATTTCGGACGTAGATTATTTCTTTGCTCTGCGCACTTGGTCATGTTTGGTAAGAATTTTACGCTTAGAAGTTATCATTGAGAAGTGAAAAATGCAAAGAAATCAACAGTGATATGACTGCAATACAAACATGACATAAATGCGTATGAACATCTAAAATAAAATTGTTTAGCGTACCAATCAAGAGAAAGACGAAATATGGAGTCAGGTTAAAAAAGGGTTGAGAAAATGATGTTACTTAGTAAGTGAAACGATTTTAAAATGAAATACAACCATGAAGAAGACGAAGAAGTAGATGCTGATGATGATGATGATGATGATGATGATGATGATGGCAAGATTGAATTATTTCCAGAGCGAATTGTTTGTTTTACATATTTGCTAACATATCCTTTTTAATTGTATAATAGAATCGATGATTTCACTGTTTCTTTAAAAACGAGTTATATTAACGCACTTCTTATAAAAGGACATTTAAGACAACATTCACAGAGGTCTTTATTTGTTATTATCAGCTATTCTTTGTGTACTTTCTTGCTATGTTGTCAATATTTCGTGGCAATATAACAGACAGAAGGTACTCTCAATTGTTTAATTTATAAGTTATTGTCATTCATGAGTCAGAGATGAAGAATAAATTGTAAAGTTTCGGATATCGTAATACTGCTACATTTGAACTATTACGTCAATAAATTACTTAGATGTCACTCCAATCAACAGCTTTGTAATACTTGTTTGTCATTATATTATGGCGTAATGTGGACGGAGACTTTTTCAGGGCAGTATTATCAGCATTTCGTCATGATCTGTAAGTATATCTTTGAACCCCAAACTTTGGTCATATCACACTATTGCACTTTTTAATATATAATGTAGTACACCTCTGTGGAATAATTGTCAGCACGTCTAACCGTGACATGAGTGGGTCCGGGTTGAATTCCTGATTGGGACAAGTAACCTAGTTAAGGTTATTCCGGGTTTTTCCTTACTCATCAAGAACTAATGCTGGGTAACTTTCGGCGCTGGACCCTGGACTCATTTCCCTGGCATTTTATCTTCATTTCACTTAGAAGCTATAAGGTAAAGTACCCAAATAAGAGACACTTTTTTTAACTGCTTATAAATGAGGATGGGAATAGACATTTTTCATCTGAATGAGTGGAATACATACAGCATTTTGTCTATTTTTAGAATTGACAACACAAATTTTAGTGCATTTTTATTATTACTTTAAATTATATATATATAAAAAAAAACAAAACTGGGAAATACTGATGTTTCGAAAAGGGGTTCCAAATAAGAGATACTTGTGTTATTTAAGTTTATTTTTGAACATGGACAAAAATTATCATAATTTGACTGAAAACTGAAGCAATATATAACATTGTGAACTTATGTAGATACTTCAATAAATTCAGGAACATTTTAAAATTGAAGAGGTCAGTGCAACAGTGACCCAACTCTTCTCAACAGAAATTCTGTTGTGTATTTGGCATTTTTCCAAGTGAAATTAAGATGGTTTACGAAAAGAACACAAAGTCGGTCAAATCGCACATGAATTTACTAATCTTATAATTTAGCTACTATTGGTAACGTTATTATTTTGCTAGAGAAAGAAAAATGCTAGAATATTACATTTCGATCTCCATATTTTAATTTTAAGTTGATTGCACTTATTTTGCCGACCACTTTAATTGACACAATTCTTATTTCGCTGTATTGAGCAAGTTGGGCAAACGAAAGGTTCATCATCAGTGCAGCAGTCTTCGTGTGCCCAACGGCGACATTTTGAACACTGAATCTATTTCTCCCTCCTGAACCCTGGTGTCCTCTGAAAAAAAATCAGTGCAAAACAAGCACTCTCCATCATCATAATTTTCTCCATATTCCGAGGCACTAGAGTTAATAAATTCCATTTCCACATCGGATTCTTCATCACTGAACGAACTTGAGCAATGCTTCTTGGACTGAGTTTTTCTGTGATTTTTGTTGTTTTTCGAACAACTTCTTGCGAGCTTCGTCTTTTCTTTGATTTTCTTTATCTAAATTATCTCTCATTTTTTTCTGATCAGAAATGATATTATGATAGCTCCTTTGCTGCCCTGGATGACTTTATATCCGACTACCCACTGGTTGAAGCTTACGGCTATTAAGGTGGTGGTTGTTCCTGCTGCTGTTGCTACTGTAGGGCTAACTGTGGTATAACCAAAGTCAACGTTTCTGGCGCGTGAAATAAGTAATGGGAACGTTGAGAGCGAGTAACTTATCTTTGCCATAGTCTGTGGGCATTAAAGCTGACAGATTGCTTACGTCACATCTGTTTAGGAGGTGGTACCACTCTCAACCGAAGAGACAACAGATGCCACAGATCTTTGAGTACACTGACCAGTCAGTGGACTAGTCAGTGTACTCAAGGACACATCCCAGAAACGCAAAGTGCGAGTGTCTTGCCTTTGAAGCAGTCAGTGGGCAACAAGACTGACAACTGTGATTGGCAGATTGCTTTCGTGACGTGTTGGGTGTTACCGTTGTCAGCTACACTGACAACAAGTGCTCACTGACTGGCTTTTTACTCAAGAACACACGCCACAAACGCTGGCACTGGCTTTAGTGGCGATATTTACACAGGTCCAACGAAATTTTCGAAATCAGGCATCACAACTAAATTTAATAGTTTTATACTTACACAAGATTTTTATTTGAAACTAGCCGTACCCGTGCGCTCCGCTGCACCCGTTAGAAATAAATAAAAAGTAATTACATAATTAAAATAGGACGTTTGATCCAGGGAACATTCGTGTTTGATATAAGGATAAATCGTTTAATATGTTGCTTAATTTAAATTGCATTTAAAATATTAAAATGCGATCATTTTAATCCAGAGACCACTCATTTGGTGCAATGACAATTCCTTTAACATGTTTCTTAATTGTTATTACCGATTATTTTTGGAAAAGCGAAAATTAACAGAAAAATTTTGGCTACAGATTTATTATTATTATGTTTATATTATATTATATTATATTATGAAAAAGTGTGTTGATAACGGATGTACTCGAATTAGAAAGTTTTTAATTTGTTGTGGGAGCTCTTGAATCTCAGGAGGAACAACTTTTACAACAGCGCAACATAATCTGCTTGGCTCATTACCCAATTTTTTTGCATTGCATTTATTGCATATGTATTTTATGTATTTTAACACGATTCAATTGAGCATAGTTAAAATTTGAATTATAAAATAATGGATTGCTAAGCTAACGTACTATTACTGCATACTAAATCAATACACTCTCGTTGTTCGTTAATTCTCTGAGATAAAAATGAATATGTTCATAAACATTATTATAAGAAATACAGGAAATGAATATATAGCATAACCTATCAAGTTTTCTGTGCATAAGAAGCTATTTTAATCTTACCTGTCCTCAATTCACTCACAAGTTACTGTAATAACATTATAGCATTATGTCCATCCAGAGAAACTACACTTTCCAATGGTGAAATAATAATTAATTATACAAATCGGTTAATTTAGCTTAATACAAACACAGAAACATTGTCTGTAGGTTATGTTTCATAGCTTTCGATTGTTGTGTCCAAGGCCCCTTATAGACGAAGTCATTTGTTTTTTATTTCAATACACCGCCTTAGATGGCAGTTATTTTAATTTTAAAACTCATTTATCTCATTAATATCAGTCCTATCAAAATTTTTCAGAGAATAAAACTTATCAAAAATCACTTTTAAAGAAACTTTTGTCATGTACCATATTCCACAACAATCAATAATAAGCGAGATATTTCGATTTATTTAATTCAGGCCACCTTATAACTCCCCCTTTTAAATAACGTATTTTGAATGTCATATAGCCTAAAATCTAAGTTACAACGAACTTAATTTATATTCCAATTTTCATCGAAATCCGTTCAGCCATTATCGCGTGAAAAGGTAACAAACCTACAGACAGACATACAAACAAAAATTTCAAAAAATCGATTTTCGGTTTCAGGGTGGTTAATTATATATGTTAGGACCAATTATTTTTGGAAAATCGAAAATTATCAGAAAAATTTTGGCTACAGATTTATTATTAGTATAGATGTATAGAGAATATTTTACGAATTAAGCACTAATATTTTAATCTTTAAGTAAGGTAATATTGTCGGACTAGCTGATTTTAAATGACTTTAGCTATTGATATTATTGTCATCTCAGTGAATAATTAATTTTAGTCATTAATAATGATAACTTAATTATTTCAATTAGTAATTTTTGTAATGAATAATTGAGGATAATGGATAATTAATGATTGACCTAATTCGTAATTAATTTAATTAATAGTTCAATTAATCTTTCACTGGTTCTTATGTAGTTGCTGGCAGACAAACTGACATGAATAGAAGCATTAACGCTTTTCGTAAACTCTCAAAGTTGAGCATCATAATAATATCAAATAAGGGTTCTAAATAAGAGATACTATTTCTTAATAGGACCCCTAGGTATCTCTTATTAGGGGACGGAGTAAATAAAAATGAAATAGCTACCCAAGGTCATAAGTTATTATCTTCCTTATTAGCAATCTACCTTATTATATGCAACATTTTGCTAGCAATTTTATAAAATTAATAATACATTTGTTGTAGCTTACATTACCTGCTGTTCTCAACAAAAAACAGTAAAAAGTTCAAAATGTGAAAAATTATTTTCCTTGCTCTCAGCTGCGCTGCTTACTTTCAACTGAGGTTAGACAAAGAACAGAACACGATGCCTTAGAAGCACAAACATTGATTTCCCATAGTTGTCGAGAGATGGCAAATTATACCATTCATTCATTCATTCATTTATTTTATTCCATAGATCTTACATGAGCAATGAAGCTTTAAGATGTAGAACATGTCAACATTTTACAATATTACAATTACAATTTTTACAAATTTTTATAGTTTTACAATTTAGTAATTTTCTACAATTTTTACAATGTTGTACAATTTTTTTACATTTTGGCGAGATGTAGTGAGATGAAATGAGGTCCGAGGATTCGCCAAAATATTACCCGGCATTTGCCTTTTCGGTGGGGGAAACCTCGGAAAAACCCAACCAGGTAATCAAATCAAAGGGGGTAATCAAATCAAAGGTGTTGATGCCAAGGACTCGCCATAGACCATCCGGCTTCAGTCCCACGGCTGTGGAAAACCTCGGAAGAAACCAAAGTCCAAAGGGGGATCCAACCCAAGCCCGAACGCAGCTCCGGAACAGCAGCCCAGCGAGTCTGCCGACTGAGCTACATCGATGGCTCTACTAAAAGTATACAATACATAGCCAATCAGATTATTAAATTTACAAACGCAAACGATCATTCATAAGTTGAGCTATATTATAATACAAAACAATTTAATTAAATTTAAGGTATAAACAATTCAACCAGTTGTGATATACAGAAATTGATAATACATATCATGCAAACTACTTCAAATTACAAACACAAACAATTTATCAGTAGAGCTATATAGATTACTATTCAATTTAAAGCATATACAATTCATCGGCCAAAACTATACAAATATATACAATACAAAGTAGCATACTTTCATTATGCTATACAAATTTGTGCAATTAATATCAAGTAGATTAATTCAATTTATAATCATAAACAATTGATCAGTTGAGCTATACATATTACCATTCAATTTACAGTAGGTCTATATACAATTCATCAGTAGAGCTACACAGACTAGTAATCATTTTAAGAACATATACAATTCATCAGCCAAACTATACAAACATATACAATCAAATTAGTTCAATTTACAAACTTATTTTCGTTAAGCTATACAATTCATATGAAGTAGATTAATTCAATTTATAAGCTTAAACAATTCATCAGTTGAAGTATACAGTACATACAATTCATCAGTTATGCTAAACAAAAAATACAATACATAGTAAACAGATTAAGTCACTATAAAAACATATTTTAGTTGAGCTATATAAAATTGTACACGTCATTTAAGTAGAATAATTTAATTCACAAGCATAAACAATTCATCAATTGTGTAGAAGGTATGAGTATGTAGAAATTTGGTTAATTCTTTTCTGAACCTTTTCTCGTTGTTCTTCAAATCTTTAAGATTATTAGGCAGTGCATTGAAGACTGTTATACATGAATAGCGAACTCCTTTTTTAAAACAGCTTAGACTAACAGAGGGTAGATGAAGATCTGATTTATGTCTTGTATTAAAATGATGAATGTCTTGATTAGTACTGAATTTATCTTGGTTCTTAATATACAGCATCATTAGGGAAAGAATGTATTCACAAGGTAAAGTCAAGATTTCTAAGTTTCGGAAAATATTTTTACATGAGGTCCTTTTATGCACACCGGCCATTATTCTTATAGCTTTCTTTTGTAAAACAAAAACGTGTTTAGCTTCAGACGAGTTACCCCAGAATATTAATCCATATTTCATTACAGAGTGAAAATATGCAAAGTATGACATTTTAAGTAAGTTTATATCACCAATAGTAGATAAGGATCTTAATGCATAACAGGCAGAGCTCAATTTACGAGTAATACATTCTATATGCGTTTTCCAGTTCAAGTGATTATCCAATTCTAAACCAAGAAACTTTGTGCTTATAGATTCTTTGAGATGAGTTCCATTTAATCGAATACTGTAGGAAACCTGAGCACTATTGTGTGTACTAAATTTGACTGCACTGGTTTTATCAACATTAAGTGCTAGTTTATTTGCATGGAACCATTCATTCATTAGATTCAGCACTGTATTAGAAGTGTTTATAAAATGATCGTATTGTTTGCTTGAAATAATTACACTTGTGTCATCTGCAAATAAAATTACTTTAGATAAATTGTTTATGGTCAAGGCTAAATCATTAATATAAACTAGAAACAACAATGGACCTAAAATTGACCCCTGCGGAACACCATGTTTAATATTTCTAAATTCTGAATAAGTAACTTTATGACTATTTGGTACATTTATTTCTACTTTTTGTTTTCTATTTGATAAGTACGATGTAAACCAACCCAACATCTCATCTTTAATACCATAAAACTTCAATT